>NW_026893919.1:0-279087 GCF_032452875.1 Bos javanicus | reverse complement strand
CTGGTCCCGGCAGGTGGCGACCGAACAGGGACCTCAGGAGGCAATACTCAAAGAGCTGAGCAGACACGAACACGCAATCAGCAGGCAATAAGCATGGAGCTCAGCAGTGACGAATCATGCTGCTCAACTGGCAATAATCAAGCACGTGACCAGGCAGGAATCACGCAGCTCAGCTGGCAATTGTCAAGCAGATGAGCCGACAGGAATCACGCAGCTCAGATGGCAATTGTCATGCAGATGAGCCGGCAGGAATCACGCAGCTCAGCAGGCCCTGATCACGTGACTCTGCAGGCACTGATCACGTGGCTGATCAAGTCCAGATCACGTGACTGAGCAGGCACTGATCACGTGGCTATCATGCACTGATGACGTGACTGCGCATGCACTGATGACGTGGCTGATCGGGCACTGATCACATGGCTCATCATGCACTGATCACGTGTTTCTCAGGCAATGATCAGTGACTGACAGGCGCTGATCATGGGACTGTGCACGCACTGATCACGTGGCTATCATGCACTGATCACGTGACTGCGCATGCACTGATGACGTGGCTGTTCGGGCACTGATCACGGGTTTATCAGGCAGTGATCAGTGACTGACAGGCGCTGATCAGGGGACTGTGCACGCACTGATCAGGTGGCTGATCAGGAACTGACCACCTGACCGCGCATGCAGTGATCACCTGGCTGGTCGTTCACTGATCACGTGTTTATCATACGGTGATCACGTGACTGAGAGGCGCTGATCACGTGACTGTGCCGTCAGTGATCACGTGGCTGAGCAGGCACTGATATCGTGACTGAGCATGCACTGATCATGTGCCGGGAGCCGGGGAGGCATTCCACTCTGGACAAAGGTCATGAGGAAGGAGGCTCGGCATACGCAAATGCGGGATCGAGCCTCAGGAGTCCACCCGGATATTCTCGAGCATCTCCCCCCCAAAAACCGGAGTCTGCCTACTGTATTGCTTTGTGCTCTCACCTCTGATTTCACTGGGGGCTGTCCCCCACCACCATCTCGCTCTCTCTGTCAAAGAGGTAACTTACAGCTCCAATTCATAAAGTTCCTTGTCATTCTTCCCTTTAACTTCCAGCTGAGTCTCCATCTGGAGCGCGGAACCCACCACGCTTCCTAATTATGCCTGGGCTGCTAAGACCCACTCGAGAAGGTGTCTAGGGTGAGGCACCTTTCGCCATTCGAGAGGGCGCCTGCGGCCTACGTAAGTGGTGCAAACTTCTTGTCTTGAAGTTTGATTGGTCTTCCGCGTAAACCAAGCTCCTCAGTCTCTTTTCTCCACCGAATTTTCCTACTGAGCTCTCCTCATACTATTATTCTTGACATCTCTGATTAGCATATAAATAGTCGCCTAGGCCATCTCTCCTTCGAATACCCTGGATCAGTTGGGGCTGGTCCCCGGCAGGTGGCGACCGAACAGGGACCTCAGGAGGCAATACTCAAAGAGCTGAGCAGACACGAACCACGCAATCAGCAGGCAATAAGCATGGAGCTCAGCAGTGACGAATCATGCTGCTCAACTGGCAATAATCAAGCACGTGACCAGGCAGGAATCACGCAGCTCAGCTGGCAATTGTCAAGCAGATGAGCCGACAGGAATCACGCAGCTCAGATGGCAATTGTCATGCAGATGAGCCGGCAGGAATCACGCAGCTCAGCAGGCCCTGATCACGTGACTCTGCAGGCACTGATCACGTGGCTGATCAAGTCCAGATCACGTGACTGAGCAGGCACTGATCACGTGGCTATCATGCACTGATGACGTGACTGCGCATGCACTGATGACGTGGCTGATCGGGCACTGATCACATGGCTCATCATGCACTGATCACGTGTTTCTCAGGCAATGATCAGTGACTGACAGGCGCTGATCATGGGACTGTGCACGCACTGATCACGTGGCTATCATGCACTGATCACGTGACTGCGCATGCACTGATGACGTGGCTGTTCGGGCACTGATCACGGGTTTATCAGGCAGTGATCAGTGACTGACAGGCGCTGATCAGGGGACTGTGCACGCACTGATCAGGTGGCTGATCAGGAACTGACCACCTGACCGCGCATGCAGTGATCACCTGGCTGGTCGTTCACTGATCACGTGTTTATCATACGGTGATCACGTGACTGAGAGGCGCTGATCACGTGACTGTGCCGTCAGTGATCACGTGGCTGAGCAGGCACTGATATCGTGACTGAGCATGCACTGATCATGTGCCGGGAGCCGGGGAGGCATTCCACTCTGGACAAAGGTCATGAGGAAGGAGGCTCGGCATACGCAAATGCGGGATCGAGCCTCAGGAGTCCACCCGGATATTCTCGAGCATCTCCCCCCAAAACCGGAGTCTGCCTACTGTATTGCTTTGTGCTCTCACCTCTGATTTCACTGGGGGCTGTCCCCCACCACCATCTCGCTCTCTCTGTCAAAGAGGTAACTTACAGCTCCAATTCATAAAGTTCCTTGTCATTCTTCCCTTTAACTTCCAGCTGAGTCTCCATCTGGAGCGCGGAACCCACCACGCTTCCTAATTATGCCTGGGCTGCTAAGACCCACTCGAGAAGGTGTCTAGGGTGAGGCACCTTTCGCCATTCGAGAGGGCGCCTGCGGCCTACGTAAGTGGTGCAAACTTCTTGTCTTGAAGTTTGATTGGTCTTCCGCGTAAACCAAGCTCCTCAGTCTCTTTTCTCCACCGAATTTTCCTACTGAGCTCTCCTCATACTATTATTCTTGACATCTCTGATTAGCATATAAATAGTCGCCTAGGCCATCTCTCCTTCGAATACCCTGGATCAGTTGGGGCTGGTCCCCGGCAGGTGGCGACCGAACAGGGACCTCAGGAGGCAATACTCAAAGAGCTGAGCAGACACGAACCACGCAATCAGCAGGCAATAAGCATGGAGCTCAGCAGTGACGAATCATGCTGCTCAACTGGCAATAATCAAGCACGTGACCAGGCAGGAATCACGCAGCTCAGCTGGCAATTGTCAAGCAGATGAGCCGACAGGAATCACGCAGCTCAGATGGCAATTGTCATGCAGATGAGCCGGCAGGAATCACGCAGCTCAGCAGGCCCTGATCACGTGACTCTGCAGGCACTGATCACGTGGCTGATCAAGTCCAGATCACGTGACTGAGCAGGCACTGATCACGTGGCTATCATGCACTGATGACGTGACTGCGCATGCACTGATGACGTGGCTGATCGGGCACTGATCACATGGCTCATCATGCACTGATCACGTGTTTCTCAGGCAATGATCAGTGACTGACAGGCGCTGATCATGGGACTGTGCACGCACTGATCACGTGGCTATCATGCACTGATCACGTGACTGCGCATGCACTGATGACGTGGCTGTTCGGGCACTGATCACGGGTTTATCAGGCAGTGATCAGTGACTGACAGGCGCTGATCAGGGGACTGTGCACGCACTGATCAGGTGGCTGATCAGGAACTGACCACCTGACCGCGCATGCAGTGATCACCTGGCTGGTCGTTCACTGATCACGTGTTTATCATACGGTGATCACGTGACTGAGAGGCGCTGATCACGTGACTGTGCCGTCAGTGATCACGTGGCTGAGCAGGCACTGATATCGTGACTGAGCATGCACTGATCATGTGCCGGGAGCCGGGGAGGCATTCCACTCTGGACAAAGGTCATGAGGAAGGAGGCTCGGCATACGCAAATGCGGGATCGAGCCTCAGGAGTCCACCCGGATATTCTCGAGCATCTCCCCCCCAAAAAAACCGGAGTCTGCCTACTGTATTGCTTTGTGCTCTCACCTCTGATTTCACTGGGGGCTGTCCCCCACCACCATCTCGCTCTCTCTGTCAAAGAGGTAACTTACAGCTCCAATTCATAAAGTTCCTTGTCATTCTTCCCTTTAACTTCCAGCTGAGTCTCCATCTGGAGCGCGGAACCCACCACGCTTCCTAATTATGCCTGGGCTGCTAAGACCCACTCGAGAAGGTGTCTAGGCTGAGGCACCTTTCGCCATTCGAGAGGGCGCCTGCGGCCTACGTAAGTGGTGCAAACTTCTTGTCTTGAAGTTTGATTGGTCTTCCGCGTAAACCAAGCTCCTCAGTCTCTTTTCTCCACCGAATTTTCCTACTGAGCTCTCCTCATACTATTATTCTTGACATCTCTGATTAGCATATAAATAGTCGCCTAGGCCATCTCTCCTTCGAATACCCTGGATCAGTTGGGGCTGGTCCCCGGCAGGTGGCGACCGAACAGGGACCTCAGGAGGCAATACTCAAAGAGCTGAGCAGACACGAACCACGCAATCAGCAGGCAATAAGCATGGAGCTCAGCAGTGACGAATCATGCTGCTCAACTGGCAATAATCAAGCACGTGACCAGGCAGGAATCACGCAGCTCAGCTGGCAATTGTCAAGCAGATGAGCCGACAGGAATCACGCAGCTCAGATGGCAATTGTCATGCAGATGAGCCGGCAGGAATCACGCAGCTCAGCAGGCCCTGATCACGTGACTCTGCAGGCACTGATCACGTGGCTGATCAAGTCCAGATCACGTGACTGAGCAGGCACTGATCACGTGGCTATCATGCACTGATGACGTGACTGCGCATGCACTGATGACGTGGCTGATCGGGCACTGATCACATGGCTCATCATGCACTGATCACGTGTTTCTCAGGCAATGATCAGTGACTGACAGGCGCTGATCATGGGACTGTGCACGCACTGATCACGTGGCTATCATGCACTGATCACGTGACTGCGCATGCACTGATGACGTGGCTGTTCGGGCACTGATCACGGGTTTATCAGGCAGTGATCAGTGACTGACAGGCGCTGATCAGGGGACTGTGCACGCACTGATCAGGTGGCTGATCAGGAACTGACCACCTGACCGCGCATGCAGTGATCACCTGGCTGGTCGTTCACTGATCACGTGTTTATCATACGGTGATCACGTGACTGAGAGGCGCTGATCACGTGACTGTGCCGTCAGTGATCACGTGGCTGAGCAGGCACTGATATCGTGACTGAGCATGCACTGATCATGTGCCGGGAGCCGGGGAGGCATTCCACTCTGGACAAAGGTCATGAGGAAGGAGGCTCGGCATACGCAAATGCGGGATCGAGCCTCAGGAGTCCACCCGGATATTCTCGAGCATCTCCCCAAAACCGGAGTCTGCCTACTGTATTGCTTTGTGCTCTCACCTCTGATTTCACTGGGGGCTGTCCCCCACCACCATCTCGCTCTCTCTGTCAAAGAGGTAACTTACAGCTCCAATTCATAAAGTTCCTTGTCATTCTTCCCTTTAACTTCCAGCTGAGTCTCCATCTGGAGCGCGGAACCCACCACGCTTCCTAATTATGCCTGGGCTGCTAAGACCCACTCGAGAAGGTGTCTAGGGTGAGGCACCTTTCGCCATTCGAGAGGGCGCCTGCGGCCTACGTAAGTGGTGCAAACTTCTTGTCTTGAAGTTTGATTGGTCTTCCGCGTAAACCAAGCTCCTCAGTCTCTTTTCTCCACCGAATTTTCCTACTGAGCTCTCCTCATACTATTATTCTTGACATCTCTGATTAGCATATAAATAGTCGCCTAGGCCATCTCTCCTTCGAATACCCTGGATCAGTTGGGGCTGGTCCCCGGCAGGTGGCGACCGAACAGGGACCTCAGGAGGCAATACTCAAAGAGCTGAGCAGACACGAACCACGCAATCAGCAGGCAATAAGCATGGAGCTCAGCAGTGACGAATCATGCTGCTCAACTGGCAATAATCAAGCACGTGACCAGGCAGGAATCACGCAGCTCAGCTGGCAATTGTCAAGCAGATGAGCCGACAGGAATCACGCAGCTCAGATGGCAATTGTCATGCAGATGAGCCGGCAGGAATCACGCAGCTCAGCAGGCCCTGATCACGTGACTCTGCAGGCACTGATCACGTGGCTGATCAAGTCCAGATCACGTGACTGAGCAGGCACTGATCACGTGGCTATCATGCACTGATGACGTGACTGCGCATGCACTGATGACGTGGCTGATCGGGCACTGATCACATGGCTCATCATGCACTGATCACGTGTTTCTCAGGCAATGATCAGTGACTGACAGGCGCTGATCATGGGACTGTGCACGCACTGATCACGTGGCTATCATGCACTGATCACGTGACTGCGCATGCACTGATGACGTGGCTGTTCGGGCACTGATCACGGGTTTATCAGGCAGTGATCAGTGACTGACAGGCGCTGATCAGGGGACTGTGCACGCACTGATCAGGTGGCTGATCAGGAACTGACCACCTGACCGCGCATGCAGTGATCACCTGGCTGGTCGTTCACTGATCACGTGTTTATCATACGGTGATCACGTGACTGAGAGGCGCTGATCACGTGACTGTGCCGTCAGTGATCACGTGGCTGAGCAGGCACTGATATCGTGACTGAGCATGCACTGATCATGTGCCGGGAGCCGGGGAGGCATTCCACTCTGGACAAAGGTCATGAGGAAGGAGGCTCGGCATACGCAAATGCGGGATCGAGCCTCAGGAGTCCACCCGGATATTCTCGAGCATCTCCCCCCCAAAAAACCGGAGTCTGCCTACTGTATTGCTTTGTGCTCTCACCTCTGATTTCACTGGGGGCTGTCCCCCACCACCATCTCGCTCTCTCTGTCAAAGAGGTAACTTACAGCTCCAATTCATAAAGTTCCTTGTCATTCTTCCCTTTAACTTCCAGCTGAGTCTCCATCTGGAGCGCGGAACCCACCACGCTTCCTAATTATGCCTGGGCTGCTAAGACCCACTCGAGAAGGTGTCTAGGGTGAGGCACCTTTCGCCATTCGAGAGGGCGCCTGCGGCCTACGTAAGTGGTGCAAACTTCTTGTCTTGAAGTTTGATTGGTCTTCCGCGTAAACCAAGCTCCTCAGTCTCTTTTCTCCACCGAATTTTCCTACTGAGCTCTCCTCATACTATTATTCTTGACATCTCTGATTAGCATATAAATAGTCGCCTAGGCCATCTCTCCTTCGAATACCCTGGATCAGTTGGGGCTGGTCCCCGGCAGGTGGCGACCGAACAGGGACCTCAGGAGGCAATACTCAAAGAGCTGAGCAGACACGAACCACGCAATCAGCAGGCAATAAGCATGGAGCTCAGCAGTGACGAATCATGCTGCTCAACTGGCAATAATCAAGCACGTGACCAGGCAGGAATCACGCAGCTCAGCTGGCAATTGTCAAGCAGATGAGCCGACAGGAATCACGCAGCTCAGATGGCAATTGTCATGCAGATGAGCCGGCAGGAATCACGCAGCTCAGCAGGCCCTGATCACGTGACTCTGCAGGCACTGATCACGTGGCTGATCAAGTCCAGATCACGTGACTGAGCAGGCACTGATCACGTGGCTATCATGCACTGATGACGTGACTGCGCATGCACTGATGACGTGGCTGATCGGGCACTGATCACATGGCTCATCATGCACTGATCACGTGTTTTCAGGCAATGATCAGTGACTGACAGGCGCTGATCATGGGACTGTGCACGCACTGATCACGTGGCTATCATGCACTGATCACGTGACTGCGCATGCACTGATGACGTGGCTGTTCGGGCACTGATCACGGGTTTATCAGGCAGTGATCAGTGACTGACAGGCGCTGATCAGGGGACTGTGCACGCACTGATCAGGTGGCTGATCAGGAACTGACCACCTGACCGCGCATGCAGTGATCACCTGGCTGGTCGTTCACTGATCACGTGTTTATCATACGGTGATCACGTGACTGAGAGGCGCTGATCACGTGACTGTGCCGTCAGTGATCACGTGGCTGAGCAGGCACTGATATCGTGACTGAGCATGCACTGATCATGTGCCGGGAGCCGGGGAGGCATTCCACTCTGGACAAAGGTCATGAGGAAGGAGGCTCGGCATACGCAAATGCGGGATCGAGCCTCAGGAGTCCACCCGGATATTCTCGAGCATCTCCCCCCAAAACCGGAGTCTGCCTACTGTATTGCTTTGTGCTCTCACCTCTGATTTCACTGGGGGCTGTCCCCCACCACCATCTCGCTCTCTCTGTCAAAGAGGTAACCAGCTCCAATTCATAAAGTTCCTTGTCATTCTTCCCTTTAACTTCCAGCTGAGTCTCCATCTGGAGCGCGGAACCCACCACGCTTCCTAATTATGCCTGGGCTGCTAAGACCCACTCGAGAAGGTGTCTAGGGTGAGGCACCTTTCGCCATTCGAGAGGGCGCCTGCGGCCTACGTAAGTGGTGCAAACTTCTTGTCTTGAAGTTTGATTGGTCTTCCGCGTAAACCAAGCTCCTCAGTCTCTTTTCTCCACCGAATTTTCCTACTGAGCTCTCCTCATACTATTATTCTTGACATCTCTGATTAGCATATAAATAGTCGCCTAGGCCATCTCTCCTTCGAATACCCTGGATCAGTTGGGGCTGGTCCCCGGCAGGTGGCGACCGAACAGGGACCTCAGGAGGCAATACTCAAAGAGCTGAGCAGACACGAACCACGCAATCAGCAGGCAATAAGCATGGAGCTCAGCAGTGACGAATCATGCTGCTCAACTGGCAATAATCAAGCACGTGACCAGGCAGGAATCACGCAGCTCAGCTGGCAATTGTCAAGCAGATGAGCCGACAGGAATCACGCAGCTCAGATGGCAATTGTCATGCAGATGAGCCGGCAGGAATCACGCAGCTCAGCAGGCCCTGATCACGTGACTCTGCAGGCACTGATCACGTGGCTGATCAAGTCCAGATCACGTGACTGAGCAGGCACTGATCACGTGGCTATCATGCACTGATGACGTGACTGCGCATGCACTGATGACGTGGCTGATCGGGCACTGATCACATGGCTCATCATGCACTGATCACGTGTTTCTCAGGCTATGATCAGTGACTGACAGGCGCTGATCATGGGACTGTGCACGCACTGATCACGTGGCTATCATGCACTGATCACGTGACTGCGCATGCACTGATGACGTGGCTGTTCGGGCACTGATCACGGGTTTATCAGGCAGTGATCAGTGACTGACAGGCGCTGATCAGGGGACTGTGCACGCACTGATCAGGTGGCTGATCAGGAACTGACCACCTGACCACGCATGCAGTGATCACCTGGCTGGTCGTTCACTGATCACGTGTTTATCATACGGTGATCACGTGACTGAGAGGCGCTGATCACGTGACTGTGCCGTCAGTGATCACGTGGCTGAGCAGGCACTGATATCGTGACTGAGCATGCACTGATCATGTGCCGGGAGCCGGGGAGGCATTCCACTCTGGACAAAGGTCATGAGGAAGGAGGCTCGGCATACGCAAATGCGGGATCGAGCCTCAGGAGTCCACCCGGATATTCTCGAGCATCTCCCCCCAAAAAAAACCGGAGTCTGCCTACTGTATTGCTTTGTGCTCTCACCTCTGATTTCACTGGGGGCTGTCCCCCACCACCATCTCGCTCTCTCTGTCAAAGAGGTAACTTACAGCTCCAATTCATAAAGTTCCTTGTCATTCTTCCCTTTAACTTCCAGCTGAGTCTCCATCTGGAGCGCGGAACCCACCACGCTTCCTAATTATGCCTGGGCTGCTAAGACCCACTCGAGAAGGTGTCTAGGGTGAGGCACCTTTCGCCATTCGAGAGGGCGCCTGCGGCCTACGTAAGTGGTGCAAACTTCTTGTCTTGAAGTTTGATTGGTCTTCCGCGTAAACCAAGCTCCTCAGTCTCTTTTCTCCACCGAATTTTCCTACTGAGCTCTCATCATACTATTATTCTTGACATCTCTGATTAGCATATAAATAGTCGCCTAGGCCATCTCTCCTTCGAATACCCTGGATCAGTTGGGGCTGGTCCCCGGCAGGTGGCGACCGAACAGGGACCTCAGGAGGCAATACTCAAAGAGCTGAGCAGACACGAACCACGCAATCAGCAGGCAATAAGCATGGAGCTCAGCAGTGACGAATCATGCTGCTCAACTGGCAATAATCAAGCACGTGACCAGGCAGGAATCACGCAGCTCAGCTGGCAATTGTCAAGCAGATGAGCCGACAGGAATCACGCAGCTCAGATGGCAATTGTCATGCAGATGAGCCGGCAGGAATCACGCAGCTCAGCAGGCCCTGATCACGTGACTCTGCAGGCACTGATCACGTGGCTGATCAAGTCCAGATCACGTGACTGAGCAGGCACTGATCACGTGGCTATCATGCACTGATGACGTGACTGCGCATGCACTGATGACGTGGCTGATCGGGCACTGATCACATGGCTCATCATGCACTGATCACGTGTTTCTCAGGCAATGATCAGTGACTGACAGGCGCTGATCATGGGACTGTGCACGCACTGATCACGTGGCTATCATGCACTGATCACGTGACTGCGCATGCACTGATGACGTGGCTGTTCGGGCACTGATCACGGGTTTATCAGGCAGTGATCAGTGACTGACAGGCGCTGATCAGGGGACTGTGCACGCACTGATCAGGTGGCTGATCAGGAACTGACCACCTGACCGCGCATGCAGTGATCACCTGGCTGGTCGTTCACTGATCACGTGTTTATCATACGGTGATCACGTGACTGAGAGGCGCTGATCACGTGACTGTGCCGTCAGTGATCACGTGGCTGAGCAGGCACTGATATCGTGACTGAGCATGCACTGATCATGTGCCGGGAGCCGGGGAGGCATTCCACTCTGGACAAAGGTCATGAGGAAGGAGGCTCGGCATACGCAAATGCGGGATCGAGCCTCAGGAGTCCACCCGGATATTCTCGAGCATCTCCCCCCAAAAAAACCGGAGTCTGCCTACTGTATTGCTTTGTGCTCTCACCTCTGATTTCACTGGGGGCTGTCCCCCACCACCATCTCGCTCTCTCTGTCAAAGAGGTAACTTACAGCTCCAATTCATAAAGTTCCTTGTCATTCTTCCCTTTAACTTCCAGCTGAGTCTCCATCTGGAGCGCGGAACCCACCACGCTTCCTAATTATGCCTGGGCTGCTAAGACCCACTCGAGAAGGTGTCTAGGGTGAGGCACCTTTCGCCATTCGAGAGGGCGCCTGCGGCCTACGTAAGTGGTGCAAACTTCTTGTCTTGAAGTTTGATTGGTCTTCCGCGTAAACCAAGCTCCTCAGTCTCTTTTCTCCACCGAATTTTCCTACTGAGCTCTCCTCATACTATTATTCTTGACATCTCTGATTAGCATATAAATAGTCGCCTAGGCCATCTCTCCTTCGAATACCCTGGATCAGTTGGGGCTGGTCCCCGGCAGGTGGCGACCGAACAGGGACCTCAGGAGGCAATACTCAAAGAGCTGAGCAGACACGAACCACGCAATCAGCAGGCAATAAGCATGGAGCTCAGCAGTGACGAATCATGCTGCTCAACTGGCAATAATCAAGCACGTGACCAGGCAGGAATCACGCAGCTCAGCTGGCAATTGTCAAGCAGATGAGCCGACAGGAATCACGCAGCTCAGATGGCAATTGTCATGCAGATGAGCCGGCAGGAATCACGCAGCTCAGCAGGCCCTGATCACGTGACTCTGCAGGCACTGATCACGTGGCTGATCAAGTCCAGATCACGTGACTGAGCAGGCACTGATCACGTGGCTATCATGCACTGATGACGTGACTGCGCATGCACTGATGACGTGGCTGATCGGGCACTGATCACATGGCTCATCATGCACTGATCACGTGTTTCTCAGGCAATGATCAGTGACTGACAGGCGCTGATCATGGGACTGTGCACGCACTGATCACGTGGCTATCATGCACTGATCACGTGACTGCGCATGCACTGATGACGTGGCTGTTCGGGCACTGATCACGGGTTTATCAGGCAGTGATCAGTGACTGACAGGCGCTGATCAGGGGACTGTGCACGCACTGATCAGGTGGCTGATCAGGAACTGACCACCTGACCGCGCATGCAGTGATCACCTGGCTGGTCGTTCACTGATCACGTGTTTATCATACGGTGATCACGTGACTGAGAGGCGCTGATCACGTGACTGTGCCGTCAGTGATCACGTGGCTGAGCAGGCACTGATATCGTGACTGAGCATGCACTGATCATGTGCCGGGAGCCGGGGAGGCATTCCACTCTGGACAAAGGTCATGAGGAAGGAGGCTCGGCATACGCAAATGCGGGATCGAGCCTCAGGAGTCCACCCGGATATTCTCGAGCATCTCCCCCAAAAACCGGAGTCTGCCTACTGTATTGCTTTGTGCTCTCACCTCTGATTTCACTGGGGGCTGTCCCCCACCACCATCTCGCTCTCTCTGTCAAAGAGGTAACTTACAGCTCCAATTCATAAAGTTCCTTGTCATTCTTCCCTTTAACTTCCAGCTGAGTCTCCATCTGGAGCGCGGAACCCACCACGCTTCCTAATTATGCCTGGGCTGCTAAGACCCACTCGAGAAGGTGTCTAGGGTGAGGCACCTTTCGCCATTCGAGAGGGCGCCTGCGGCCTACGTAAGTGGTGCAAACTTCTTGTCTTGAAGTTTGATTGGTCTTCCGCGTAAACCAAGCTCCTCAGTCTCTTTTCTCCACCGAATTTTCCTACTGAGCTCTCCTCATACTATTATTCTTGACATCTCTGATTAGCATATAAATAGTCGCCTAGGCCATCTCTCCTTCGAATACCCTGGATCAGTTGGGGCTGGTCCCCGGCAGGTGGCGACCGAACAGGGACCTCAGGAGGCAATACTCAAAGAGCTGAGCAGACACGAACCACGCAATCAGCAGGCAATAAGCATGGAGCTCAGCAGTGACGAATCATGCTGCTCAACTGGCAATAATCAAGCACGTGACCAGGCAGGAATCACGCAGCTCAGCTGGCAATTGTCAAGCAGATGAGCCGACAGGAATCACGCAGCTCAGATGGCAATTGTCATGCAGATGAGCCGGCAGGAATCACGCAGCTCAGCAGGCCCTGATCACGTGACTCTGCAGGCACTGATCACGTGGCTGATCAAGTCCAGATCACGTGACTGAGCAGGCACTGATCACGTGGCTATCATGCACTGATGACGTGACTGCGCATGCACTGATGACGTGACTGATCGGGCACTGATCACATGGCTCATCATGCACTGATCACGTGTTTCTCAGGCAATGATCAGTGACTGACAGGCGCTGATCATGGGACTGTGCACGCACTGATCACGTGGCTATCATGCACTGATCACGTGACTGCGCATGCACTGATGACGTGGCTGTTCGGGCACTGATCACGGGTTTATCAGGCAGTGATCAGTGACTGACAGGCGCTGATCAGGTGACTGTGCACGCACTGATCAGGTGGCTGATCAGGAACTGACCACCTGACCGTGCATGCAGTGATCACCTGGCTGGTCGTTCACTGATCACGTGTTTATCATACGGTGATCACGTGACTGAGAGGCGCTGATCACGTGACTGTGCCGTCAGTGATCACGTGGCTGAGCAGGCACTGATATCGTGGCTGAGCATGCACTGATCATGTGCCGGGAGCCGGGGAGGCATTCCACTCTGGACAAAGGTCATGAGGAAGGAGGCTCGGCATACGCAAATGCGGGATCGAGCCTCAGGAGTCCACCCGGATATTCTCGAGCATCTCCCCCCCAAAAACCCGGAGTCTGCCTACTGTATTGCTTTGTGCTCTCACCTCTGATTTCACTGGGGGCTGTCCCCCACCACCATCTCGCTCTCTCTGTCAAAGAGGTAACTTACAGCTCCAATTCATAAAGTTCCTTGTCATTCTTCCCTTTAACTTCCAGCTGAGTCTCCATCTGGAGCGCGGAACCCACCACGCTTCCTAATTATGCCTGGGCTGCTAAGACCCACTTGAGAAGGTGTCTAGGGTGAGGCACCTTTCGCCATTCGAGAGGGCGCCTGCGGCCTACGTAAGTGGTGCAAACTTCTTGTCTTGAAGTTTGATTGGTCTTCCGCGTAAACCAAGCTCCTCAGTCTCTTTTCTCCACCGAATTTTCCTACTGAGCTCTCCTCATACTATTATTCTTGACATCTCTGATTAGCATATAAATAGTCGCCTAGGCCATCTCTCCTTCGAATACCCTGGGTCAGTTGGGGCTGGTCCCCGGCAGGTGGCGACCGAACAGGGACCTCCAGGAGGCAATACTCAAAGAGCTGAGCAGACACGAACCACGCAATCAGCAGGCAATAAGCATGGAGCTCAGCAGTGACGAATCATGCTGCTCAACTGGCAATAATCAAGCACGTGACCAGGCAGGAATCACGCAGCTCAGCTGGCAATTGTCAAGCAGATGAGCCGACAGGAATCACGCAGCTCAGATGGCAATTGTCATGCAGATGAGCCGGCAGGAATCACGCAGCTCAGCAGGCCCTGATCACGTGACTCTGCAGGCACTGATCACGTGGCTGATCAAGTCCAGATCACGTGACTGAGCAGGCACTGATCACGTGGCTATCATGCACTGATGACGTGACTGCGCATGCACTGATGACGTGGCTGATCGGGCACTGATCACATGGCTCATCATGCACTGATCACGTGTTTCTCAGGCAATGATCAGTGACTGACAGGCGCTGATCATGGGACTGTGCACGGACTGATCACGTGGCTATCATGCACTGATCACGTGACTGCGCATGCACTGATGACGTGGCTGTTCGGGCACTGATCCCGGGTTTATCAGGCAGTGATCAGTGACTGACAGGCGCTGATCAGGGGACTGTGCACGCACTGATCAGGTGGCTGATCAGGAACTGACCACCTGACCGCGCATGCAGTGATCACCTGGCTGGTCGTTCACTGATCACGTGTTTATCATACGGTGATCACGTGACTGAGAGGCGCTGATCACGTGACTGTGCCGTCAGTGATCACGTAGCTGAGCAGGCACTGATATCGTGACTGAGCATGCACTGATCATGTGCCGGGAGCCGGGGAGGCATTCCACTCTGGACAAAGGTCATGAGGAAGGAGGCTCGGCATACGCAAATGCGGGATCGAGCCTCAGGAGTCCACCCGGATATTCTCGAGCATCTCCCCCCAAAACCGGAGTCTGCCTACTGTATTGCTTTGTGCTCTCACCTCTGATTTCACTGGGGGCTGTCCCCCACCACCATCTCGCTCTCTCTGTCAAAGAGGTAACTTACAGCTCCAATTCATAAAGTTCCTTGTCATTCTTCCCTTTAACTTCCAGCTGAGTCTCCATCTGGAGCGCGGAACCCACCACGCTTCCTAATTATGCCTGGGCTGCTAAGACCCACTCGAGAAGGTGTCTAGGCTGAGGCACCTTTCGCCATTCGAGAGGGCGCCTGCGGCCTACGTAAGTGGTGCAAACTTCTTGTCTTGAAGTTTGATTGGTCTTCCGCGTAAACCAAGCTCCTCAGTCTCTTTTCTCCACCGAATTTTCCTACTGAGCTCTCCTCATACTATTATTCTTGACATCTCTGATTAGCATATAAATAGTCGCCTAGGCCATCTCTCCTTCGAATACCCTGGATCAGTTGGGGCTGGTCCCCGGCAGGTGGCGACCGAACAGGGACCTCAGGAGGCAATACTCAAAGAGCTGAGCAGACACGAACCACGCAATCAGCAGGCAATAAGCATGGAGCTCAGCAGTGACGAATCATGCTGCTCAACTGGCAATAATCAAGCACGTGACCAGGCAGGAATCACGCAGCTCAGCTGGCAATTGTCAAGCAGATGAGCCGACAGGAATCACGCAGCTCAGATGGCAATTGTCATGCAGATGAGCCGGCAGGAATCACGCAGCTCAGCAGGCCCTGATCACGTGACTCTGCAGGCACTGATCACGTGGCTGATCAAGTCCAGATCACGTGACTGAGCAGGCACTGATCACGTGGCTATCATGCACTGATGACGTGACTGCGCATGCACTGATGACGTGGCTGATCGGGCACTGATCACATGGCTCATCATGCACTGATCACGTGTTTCTCAGGCAATGATCAGTGACTGACAGGCGCTGATCATGGGACTGTGCACGCACTGATCACGTGGCTATCATGCACTGATCACGTGACTGCGCATGCACTGATGACGTGGCTGTTCGGGCACTGATCACGGGTTTATCAGGCAGTGATCAGTGACTGACAGGCGCTGATCAGGGGACTGTGCACGCACTGATCAGGTGGCTGATCAGGAACTGACCACCTGACCGCGCATGCAGTGATCACCTGGCTGGTCGTTCACTGATCACGTGTTTATCATACGGTGATCACGTGACTGAGAGGCGCTGATCACGTGACTGTGCCGTCAGTGATCACGTGGCTGAGCAGGCACTGATATCGTGACTGAGCATGCACTGATCATGTGCCGGGAGCCGGGGGGGCATTCCACTCTGGACAAAGGTCATGAGGAAGGAGGCTCGGCATACGCAAATGCGGGATCGAGCCTCAGGAGTCCACCCGGATATTCTCGAGCATCTCCCCCCCAAAAAAACCGGAGTCTGCCTACTGTATTGCTTTGTGCTCTCACCTCTGATTTCACTGGGGGCTGTCCCCCACCACCATCTCGCTCTCTCTGTCAAAGAGGTAACTTACAGCTCCAATTCATAAAGTTCCTTGTCATTCTTCCCTTTAACTTCCAGCTGAGTCTCCATCTGGAGCGCGGAACCCCCCACGCTTCCTAATTATGCCTGGGCTGCTAAGACCCACTCGAGAAGGTGTCTAGGGTGAGGCACCTTTCGCCATTCGAGAGGGCGCCTGCGGCCTACGTAAGTGGTGCAAACTTCTTGTCTTGAAGTTTGATTGGTCTTCCGCGTAAACCAAGCTCCTCAGTCTCTTTTCTCCACCGAATTTTCCTACTGAGCTCTCCTCATACTATTATTCTTGACATCTCTGATTAGCATATAAATAGTCGCCTAGGCCATCTCTCCTTCGAATACCCTGGATCAGTTGGGGCTGGTCCCCGGCAGGTGGCGACCGAACAGGGACCTCAGGAGGCAATACTCAAAGAGCTGAGCAGACACGAACCACGCAATCAGCAGGCAATAAGCATGGAGCTCAGCAGTGACGAATCATGCTGCTCAACTGGCAATAATCAAGCACGTGACCAGGCAGGAATCACGCAGCTCAGCTGGCAATTGTCAAGCAGATGAGCCGACAGGAATCACGCAGCTCAGATGGCAATTGTCATGCAGATGAGCCGGCAGGAATCACGCAGCTCAGCAGGCCCTGATCACGTGACTCTGCAGGCACTGATCACGTGGCTGATCAAGTCCAGATCACGTGACTGAGCAGGCACTGATCACGTGGCTATCATGCACTGATGACGTGACTGCGCATGCACTGATGACGTGGCTGATCGGGCACTGATCACATGGCTCATCATGCACTGATCACGTGTTTCTCAGGCAATGATCAGTGACTGACAGGCGCTGATCATGGGACTGTGCACGCACTGATCACGTGGCTATCATGCACTGATCACGTGACTGCGCATGCACTGATGACGTGGCTGTTCGGGCACTGATCACGGGTTTATCAGGCAGTGATCAGTGACTGACAGGCGCTGATCAGGGGACTGTGCACGCACTGATCAGGTGGCTGATCAGGAACTGACCACCTGACCGCGCATGCAGTGATCACCTGGCTGGTCGTTCACTGATCACGTGTTTATCATACGGTGATCACGTGACTGAGAGGCGCTGATCACGTGACTGTGCCGTCAGTGATCACGTGGCTGAGCAGGCACTGATATCGTGACTGAGCATGCACTGATCATGTGCCGGGAGCCGGGGAGGCATTCCACTCTGGACAAAGGTCATGAGGAAGGAGGCTCGGCATACGCAAATGCGGGATCGAGCCTCAGGAGTCCACCCGGATATTCTCGAGCATCTCCCCCCCAAAAAAACCGGAGTCTGCCTACTGTATTGCTTTGTGCTCTCACCTCTGATTTCACTGGGGGCTGTCCCCCACCACCATCTCGCTCTCTCTGTCAAAGAGGTAACTTACAGCTCCAATTCATAAAGTTCCTTGTCATTCTTCCCTTTAACTTCCAGCTGAGTCTCCATCTGGAGCGCGGAACCCACCACGCTTCCTAATTATGCCTGGGCTGCTAAGACCCACTCGAGAAGGTGTCTAGGCTGAGGCACCTTTCGCCATTCGAGAGGGCGCCTGCGGCCTACGTAAGTGGTGCAAACTTCTTGTCTTGAAGTTTGATTGGTCTTCCGCGTAAACCAAGCTCCTCAGTCTCTTTTCTCCACCGAATTTTCCTACTGAGCTCTCCTCATACTATTATTCTTGACATCTCTGATTAGCATATAAATAGTCGCCTAGGCCATCTCTCCTTCGAATACCCTGGATCAGTTGGGGCTGGTCCCCGGCAGGTGGCGACCGAACAGGGACCTCAGGAGGCAATACTCAAAGAGCTGAGCAGACACGAACCACGCAATCAGCAGGCAATAAGCATGGAGCTCAGCAGTGACGAATCATGCTGCTCAACTGGCAATAATCAAGCACGTGACCAGGCAGGAATCACGCAGCTCAGCTGGCAATTGTCAAGCAGATGAGCCGACAGGAATCACGCAGCTCAGATGGCAATTGTCATGCAGATGAGCCGGCAGGAATCACGCAGCTCAGCAGGCCCTGATCACGTGACTCTGCAGGCACTGATCACGTGGCTGATCAAGTCCAGATCACGTGACTGAGCAGGCACTGATCACGTGGCTATCATGCACTGATGACGTGACTGCGCATGCACTGATGACGTGGCTGATCGGGCACTGATCACATGGCTCATCATGCACTGATCACGTGTTTCTCAGGCAATGATCAGTGACTGACAGGCGCTGATCATGGGACTGTGCACGCACTGATCACGTGGCTATCATGCACTGATCACGTGACTGCGCATGCACTGATGACGTGGCTGTTCGGGCACTGATCACGGGTTTATCAGGCAGTGATCAGTGACTGACAGGCGCTGATCAGGGGACTGTGCACGCACTGATCAGGTGGCTGATCAGGAACTGACCACCTGACCGCGCATGCAGTGATCACCTGGCTGGTCGTTCACTGATCACGTGTTTATCATACGGTGATCACGTGACTGAGAGGCGCTGATCACGTGACTGTGCCGTCAGTGATCACGTGGCTGAGCAGGCACTGATATCGTGACTGAGCATGCACTGATCATGTGCCGGGAGCCGGGGAGGCATTCCACTCTGGACAAAGGTCATGAGGAAGGAGGCTCGGCATACGCAAATGCGGGATCGAGCCTCAGGAGTCCACCCGGATATTCTCGAGCATCTCCCCCCCAAAAAAACCGGAGTCTGCCTACTGTATTGCTTTGTGCTCTCACCTCTGATTTCACTGGGGGCTGTCCCCCACCACCATCTCGCTCTCTCTGTCAAAGAGGTAACTTACAGCTCCAATTCATAAAGTTCCTTGTCATTCTTCCCTTTAACTTCCAGCTGAGTCTCCATCTGGAGCGCGGAACCCACCACGCTTCCTAATTATGCCTGGGCTGCTAAGACCCACTCGAGAAGGTGTCTAGGCTGAGGCACCTTTCGCCATTCGAGAGGGCGCCTGCGGCCTACGTAAGTGGTGCAAACTTCTTGTCTTGAAGTTTGATTGGTCTTCCGCGTAAACCAAGCTCCTCAGTCTCTTTTCTCCACCGAATTTTCCTACTGAGCTCTCCTCATACTATTATTCTTGACATCTCTGATTAGCATATAAATAGTCGCCTAGGCCATCTCTCCTTCGAATACCCTGGATCAGTTGGGGCTGGTCCCCGGCAGGTGGCGACCGAACAGGGACCTCAGGAGGCAATACTCAAAGAGCTGAGCAGACACGAACCACGCAATCAGCAGGCAATAAGCATGGAGCTCAGCAGTGACGAATCATGCTGCTCAACTGGCAATAATCAAGCACGTGACCAGGCAGGAATCACGCAGCTCAGCTGGCAATTGTCAAGCAGATGAGCCGACAGGAATCACGCAGCTCAGATGGCAATTGTCATGCAGATGAGCCGGCAGGAATCACGCAGCTCAGCAGGCCCTGATCACGTGACTCTGCAGGCACTGATCACGTGGCTGATCAAGTCCAGATCACGTGACTGAGCAGGCACTGATCACGTGGCTATCATGCACTGATGACGTGACTGCGCATGCACTGATGACGTGGCTGATCGGGCACTGATCACATGGCTCATCATGCACTGATCACGTGTTTCTCAGGCAATGATCAGTGACTGACAGGCGCTGATCATGGGACTGTGCACGCACTGATCACGTGGCTATCATGCACTGATCACGTGACTGCGCATGCACTGATGACGTGGCTGTTCGGGCACTGATCACGGGTTTATCAGGCAGTGATCAGTGACTGACAGGCGCTGATCAGGGGACTGTGCACGCACTGATCAGGTGGCTGATCAGGAACTGACCACCTGACCGCGCATGCAGTGATCACCTGGCTGGTCGTTCACTGATCACGTGTTTATCATACGGTGATCACGTGACTGAGAGGCGCTGATCACGTGACTGTGCCGTCAGTGATCACGTGGCTGAGCAGGCACTGATATCGTGACTGAGCATGCACTGATCATGTGCCGGGAGCCGGGGAGGCATTCCACTCTGGACAAAGGTCATGAGGAAGGAGGCTCGGCATACGCAAATGCGGGATCGAGCCTCAGGAGTCCACCCGGATATTCTCGAGCATCTCCCCCCAAAAAAACCGGAGTCTGCCTACTGTATTGCTTTGTGCTCTCACCTCTGATTTCACTGGGGGCTGTCCCCCACCACCATCTCGCTCTCTCTGTCAAAGAGGTAACTTACAGCTCCAATTCATAAAGTTCCTTGTCATTCTTCCCTTTAACTTCCAGCTGAGTCTCCATCTGGAGCGCGGAACCCACCACGCTTCCTAATTATGCCTGGGCTGCTAAGACCCACTCGAGAAGGTGTCTAGGCTGAGGCACCTTTCGCCATTCGAGAGGGCGCCTGCGGCCTACGTAAGTGGTGCAAACTTCTTGTCTTGAAGTTTGATTGGTCTTCCGCGTAAACCAAGCTCCTCAGTCTCTTTTCTCCACCGAATTTTCCTACTGAGCTCTCCTCATACTATTATTCTTGACATCTCTGATTAGCATATAAATAGTCGCCTAGGCCATCTCTCCTTCGAATACCCTGGATCAGTTGGGGCTGGTCCCCGGCAGGTGGCGACCGAACAGGGACCTCAGGAGGCAATACTCAAAGAGCTGAGCAGACACGAACCACGCAATCAGCAGGCAATAAGCATGGAGCTCAGCAGTGACGAATCATGCTGCTCAACTGGCAATAATCAAGCACGTGACCAGGCAGGAATCACGCAGCTCAGCTGGCAATTGTCAAGCAGATGAGCCGACAGGAATCACGCAGCTCAGATGGCAATTGTCATGCAGATGAGCCGGCAGGAATCACGCAGCTCAGCAGGCCCTGATCACGTGACTCTGCAGGCACTGATCACGTGGCTGATCAAGTCCAGATCACGTGACTGAGCAGGCACTGATCACGTGGCTATCATGCACTGATGACGTGACTGCGCATGCACTGATGACGTGGCTGATCGGGCACTGATCACATGGCTCATCATGCACTGATCACGTGTTTCTCAGGCAATGATCAGTGACTGACAGGCGCTGATCATGGGACTGTGCACGCACTGATCACGTGGCTATCATGCACTGATCACGTGACTGCGCATGCACTGATGACGTGGCTGTTCGGGCACTGATCACGGGTTTATCAGGCAGTGATCAGTGACTGACAGGCGCTGATCAGGGGACTGTGCACGCACTGATCAGGTGGCTGATCAGGAACTGACCACCTGACCGCGCATGCAGTGATCACCTGGCTGGTCGTTCACTGATCACGTGTTTATCATACGGTGATCACGTGACTGAGAGGCGCTGATCACGTGACTGTGCCGTCAGTGATCACGTGGCTGAGCAGGCACTGATATCGTGACTGAGCATGCACTGATCATGTGCCGGGAGCCGGGGAGGCATTCCACTCTGGACAAAGGTCATGAGGAAGGAGGCTCGGCATACGCAAATGCGGGATCGAGCCTCAGGAGTCCACCCGGATATTCTCGAGCATCTCCCCCCCAAAAAAACCGGAGTCTGCCTACTGTATTGCTTTGTGCTCTCACCTCTGATTTCACTGGGGGCTGTCCCCCACCACCATCTCGCTCTCTCTGTCAAAGAGGTAACTTACAGCTCCAATTCATAAAGTTCCTTGTCATTCTTCCCTTTAACTTCCAGCTGAGTCTCCATCTGGAGCGCGGAACCCACCACGCTTCCTAATTATGCCTGGGCTGCTAAGACCCACTCGAGAAGGTGTCTAGGCTGAGGCACCTTTCGCCATTCGAGAGGGCGCCTGCGGCCTACGTAAGTGGTGCAAACTTCTTGTCTTGAAGTTTGATTGGTCTTCCGCGTAAACCAAGCTCCTCAGTCTCTTTTCTCCACCGAATTTTCCTACTGAGCTCTCCTCATACTATTATTCTTGACATCTCTGATTAGCATATAAATAGTCGCCTAGGCCATCTCTCCTTCGAATACCCTGGATCAGTTGGGGCTGGTCCCCGGCAGGTGGCGACCGAACAGGGACCTCAGGAGGCAATACTCAAAGAGCTGAGCAGACACGAACCACGCAATCAGCAGGCAATAAGCATGGAGCTCAGCAGTGACGAATCATGCTGCTCAACTGGCAATAATCAAGCACGTGACCAGGCAGGAATCACGCAGCTCAGCTGGCAATTGTCAAGCAGATGAGCCGACAGGAATCACGCAGCTCAGATGGCAATTGTCATGCAGATGAGCCGGCAGGAATCACGCAGCTCAGCAGGCCCTGATCACGTGACTCTGCAGGCACTGATCACGTGGCTGATCAAGTCCAGATCACGTGACTGAGCAGGCACTGATCACGTGGCTATCATGCACTGATGACGTGACTGCGCATGCACTGATGACGTGGCTGATCGGGCACTGATCACATGGCTCATCATGCACTGATCACGTGTTTCTCAGGCAATGATCAGTGACTGACAGGCGCTGATCATGGGACTGTGCACGCACTGATCACGTGGCTATCATGCACTGATCACGTGACTGCGCATGCACTGATGACGTGGCTGTTCGGGCACTGATCACGGGTTTATCAGGCAGTGATCAGTGACTGACAGGCGCTGATCAGGGGACTGTGCACGCACTGATCAGGTGGCTGATCAGGAACTGACCACCTGACCGCGCATGCAGTGATCACCTGGCTGGTCGTTCACTGATCACGTGTTTATCATACGGTGATCACGTGACTGAGAGGCGCTGATCACGTGACTGTGCCGTCAGTGATCACGTGGCTGAGCAGGCACTGATATCGTGACTGAGCATGCACTGATCATGTGCCGGGAGCCGGGGAGGCATTCCACTCTGGACAAAGGTCATGAGGAAGGAGGCTCGGCATACGCAAATGCGGGATCGAGCCTCAGGAGTCCACCCGGATATTCTCGAGCATCTCCCCCCAAAAAAACCGGAGTCTGCCTACTGTATTGCTTTGTGCTCTCACCTCTGATTTCACTGGGGGCTGTCCCCCACCACCATCTCGCTCTCTCTGTCAAAGAGGTAACTTACAGCTCCAATTCATAAAGTTCCTTGTCATTCTTCCCTTTAACTTCCAGCTGAGTCTCCATCTGGAGCGCGGAACCCACCACGCTTCCTAATTATGCCTGGGCTGCTAAGACCCACTCGAGAAGGTGTCTAGGCTGAGGCACCTTTCGCCATTCGAGAGGGCGCCTGCGGCCTACGTAAGTGGTGCAAACTTCTTGTCTTGAAGTTTGATTGGTCTTCCGCGTAAACCAAGCTCCTCAGTCTCTTTTCTCCACCGAATTTTCCTACTGAGCTCTCCTCATACTATTATTCTTGACATCTCTGATTAGCATATAAATAGTCGCCTAGGCCATCTCTCCTTCGAATACCCTGGATCAGTTGGGGCTGGTCCCCGGCAGGTGGCGACCGAACAGGGACCTCAGGAGGCAATACTCAAAGAGCTGAGCAGACACGAACCACGCAATCAGCAGGCAATAAGCATGGAGCTCAGCAGTGACGAATCATGCTGCTCAACTGGCAATAATCAAGCACGTGACCAGGCAGGAATCACGCAGCTCAGCTGGCAATTGTCAAGCAGATGAGCCGACAGGAATCACGCAGCTCAGATGGCAATTGTCATGCAGATGAGCCGGCAGGAATCACGCAGCTCAGCAGGCCCTGATCACGTGACTCTGCAGGCACTGATCACGTGGCTGATCAAGTCCAGATCACGTGACTGAGCAGGCACTGATCACGTGGCTATCATGCACTGATGACGTGACTGCGCATGCACTGATGACGTGGCTGATCGGGCACTGATCACATGGCTCATCATGCACTGATCACGTGTTTCTCAGGCAATGATCAGTGACTGACAGGCGCTGATCATGGGACTGTGCACGCACTGATCACGTGGCTATCATGCACTGATCACGTGACTGCGCATGCACTGATGACGTGGCTGTTCGGGCACTGATCACGGGTTTATCAGGCAGTGATCAGTGACTGACAGGCGCTGATCAGGGGACTGTGCACGCACTGATCAGGTGGCTGATCAGGAACTGACCACCTGACCGCGCATGCAGTGATCACCTGGCTGGTCGTTCACTGATCACGTGTTTATCATACGGTGATCACGTGACTGAGAGGCGCTGATCACGTGACTGTGCCGTCAGTGATCACGTGGCTGAGCAGGCACTGATATCGTGACTGAGCATGCACTGATCATGTGCCGGGAGCCGGGGAGGCATTCCACTCTGGACAAAGGTCATGAGGAAGGAGGCTCGGCATACGCAAATGCGGGATCGAGCCTCAGGAGTCCACCCGGATATTCTCGAGCATCTCCCCCCCAAAAAACCGGAGTCTGCCTACTGTATTGCTTTGTGCTCTCACCTCTGATTTCACTGGGGGCTGTCCCCCACCACCATCTCGCTCTCTCTGTCAAAGAGGTAACTTACAGCTCCAATTCATAAAGTTCCTTGTCATTCTTCCCTTTAACTTCCAGCTGAGTCTCCATCTGGAGCGCGGAACCCACCACGCTTCCTAATTATGCCTGGGCTGCTAAGACCCACTCGAGAAGGTGTCTAGGCTGAGGCACCTTTCGCCATTCGAGAGGGCGCCTGCGGCCTACGTAAGTGGTGCAAACTTCTTGTCTTGAAGTTTGATTGGTCTTCCGCGTAAACCAAGCTCCTCAGTCTCTTTTCTCCACCGAATTTTCCTACTGAGCTCTCCTCATACTATTATTCTTGACATCTCTGATTAGCATATAAATAGTCGCCTAGGCCATCTCTCCTTCGAATACCCTGGATCAGTTGGGGCTGGTCCCCGGCAGGTGGCGACCGAACAGGGACCTCAGGAGGCAATACTCAAAGAGCTGAGCAGACACGAACCACGCAATCAGCAGGCAATAAGCATGGAGCTCAGCAGTGACGAATCATGCTGCTCAACTGGCAATAATCAAGCACGTGACCAGGCAGGAATCACGCAGCTCAGCTGGCAATTGTCAAGCAGATGAGCCGACAGGAATCACGCAGCTCAGATGGCAATTGTCATGCAGATGAGCCGGCAGGAATCACGCAGCTCAGCAGGCCCTGATCACGTGACTCTGCAGGCACTGATCACGTGGCTGATCAAGTCCAGATCACGTGACTGAGCAGGCACTGATCACGTGGCTATCATGCACTGATGACGTGACTGCGCATGCACTGATGACGTGGCTGATCGGGCACTGATCACATGGCTCATCATGCACTGATCACGTGTTTCTCAGGCAATGATCAGTGACTGACAGGCGCTGATCATGGGACTGTGCACGCACTGATCACGTGGCTATCATGCACTGATCACGTGACTGCGCATGCACTGATGACGTGGCTGTTCGGGCACTGATCACGGGTTTATCAGGCAGTGATCAGTGACTGACAGGCGCTGATCAGGGGACTGTGCACGCACTGATCAGGTGGCTGATCAGGAACTGACCACCTGACCGCGCATGCAGTGATCACCTGGCTGGTCGTTCACTGATCACGTGTTTATCATACGGTGATCACGTGACTGAGAGGCGCTGATCACGTGACTGTGCCGTCAGTGATCACGTGGCTGAGCAGGCACTGATATCGTGACTGAGCATGCACTGATCATGTGCCGGGAGCCGGGGAGGCATTCCACTCTGGACAAAGGTCATGAGGAAGGAGGCTCGGCATACGCAAATGCGGGATCGAGCCTCAGGAGTCCACCCGGATATTCTCGAGCATCTCCCCCCAAAAAAACCGGAGTCTGCCTACTGTATTGCTTTGTGCTCTCACCTCTGATTTCACTGGGGGCTGTCCCCCACCACCATCTCGCTCTCTCTGTCAAAGAGGTAACTTACAGCTCCAATTCATAAAGTTCCTTGTCATTCTTCCCTTTAACTTCCAGCTGAGTCTCCATCTGGAGCGCGGAACCCACCACGCTTCCTAATTATGCCTGGGCTGCTAAGACCCACTCGAGAAGGTGTCTAGGCTGAGGCACCTTTCGCCATTCGAGAGGGCGCCTGCGGCCTACGTAAGTGGTGCAAACTTCTTGTCTTGAAGTTTGATTGGTCTTCCGCGTAAACCAAGCTCCTCAGTCTCTTTTCTCCACCGAATTTTCCTACTGAGCTCTCCTCATACTATTATTCTTGACATCTCTGATTAGCATATAAATAGTCGCCTAGGCCATCTCTCCTTCGAATACCCTGGATCAGTTGGGGCTGGTCCCCGGCAGGTGGCGACCGAACAGGGACCTCAGGAGGCAATACTCAAAGAGCTGAGCAGACACGAACCACGCAATCAGCAGGCAATAAGCATGGAGCTCAGCAGTGACGAATCATGCTGCTCAACTGGCAATAATCAAGCACGTGACCAGGCAGGAATCACGCAGCTCAGCTGGCAATTGTCAAGCAGATGAGCCGACAGGAATCACGCAGCTCAGATGGCAATTGTCATGCAGATGAGCCGGCAGGAATCACGCAGCTCAGCAGGCCCTGATCACGTGACTCTGCAGGCACTGATCACGTGGCTGATCAAGTCCAGATCACGTGACTGAGCAGGCACTGATCACGTGGCTATCATGCACTGATGACGTGACTGCGCATGCACTGATGACGTGGCTGATCGGGCACTGATCACATGGCTCATCATGCACTGATCACGTGTTTCTCAGGCAATGATCAGTGACTGACAGGCGCTGATCATGGGACTGTGCACGCACTGATCACGTGGCTATCATGCACTGATCACGTGACTGCGCATGCACTGATGACGTGGCTGTTCGGGCACTGATCACGGGTTTATCAGGCAGTGATCAGTGACTGACAGGCGCTGATCAGGGGACTGTGCACGCACTGATCAGGTGGCTGATCAGGAACTGACCACCTGACCGCGCATGCAGTGATCACCTGGCTGGTCGTTCACTGATCACGTGTTTATCATACGGTGATCACGTGACTGAGAGGCGCTGATCACGTGACTGTGCCGTCAGTGATCACGTGGCTGAGCAGGCACTGATATCGTGACTGAGCATGCACTGATCATGTGCCGGGAGCCGGGGAGGCATTCCACTCTGGACAAAGGTCATGAGGAAGGAGGCTCGGCATACGCAAATGCGGGATCGAGCCTCAGGAGTCCACCCGGATATTCTCGAGCATCTCCCCCCAAAAAAACCGGAGTCTGCCTACTGTATTGCTTTGTGCTCTCACCTCTGATTTCACTGGGGGCTGTCCCCCACCACCATCTCGCTCTCTCTGTCAAAGAGGTAACTTACAGCTCCAATTCATAAAGTTCCTTGTCATTCTTCCCTTTAACTTCCAGCTGAGTCTCCATCTGGAGCGCGGAACCCACCACGCTTCCTAATTATGCCTGGGCTGCTAAGACCCACTCGAGAAGGTGTCTAGGCTGAGGCACCTTTCGCCATTCGAGAGGGCGCCTGCGGCCTACGTAAGTGGTGCAAACTTCTTGTCTTGAAGTTTGATTGGTCTTCCGCGTAAACCAAGCTCCTCAGTCTCTTTTCTCCACCGAATTTTCCTACTGAGCTCTCCTCATACTATTATTCTTGACATCTCTGATTAGCATATAAATAGTCGCCTAGGCCATCTCTCCTTCGAATACCCTGGATCAGTTGGGGCTGGTCCCCGGCAGGTGGCGACCGAACAGGGACCTCAGGAGGCAATACTCAAAGAGCTGAGCAGACACGAACCACGCAATCAGCAGGCAATAAGCATGGAGCTCAGCAGTGACGAATCATGCTGCTCAACTGGCAATAATCAAGCACGTGACCAGGCAGGAATCACGCAGCTCAGCTGGCAATTGTCAAGCAGATGAGCCGACAGGAATCACGCAGCTCAGATGGCAATTGTCATGCAGATGAGCCGGCAGGAATCACGCAGCTCAGCAGGCCCTGATCACGTGACTCTGCAGGCACTGATCACGTGGCTGATCAAGTCCAGATCACGTGACTGAGCAGGCACTGATCACGTGGCTATCATGCACTGATGACGTGACTGCGCATGCACTGATGACGTGGCTGATCGGGCACTGATCACATGGCTCATCATGCACTGATCACGTGTTTCTCAGGCAATGATCAGTGACTGACAGGCGCTGATCATGGGACTGTGCACGCACTGATCACGTGGCTATCATGCACTGATCACGTGACTGCGCATGCACTGATGACGTGGCTGTTCGGGCACTGATCACGGGTTTATCAGGCAGTGATCAGTGACTGACAGGCGCTGATCAGGGGACTGTGCACGCACTGATCAGGTGGCTGATCAGGAACTGACCACCTGACCGCGCATGCAGTGATCACCTGGCTGGTCGTTCACTGATCACGTGTTTATCATACGGTGATCACGTGACTGAGAGGCGCTGATCACGTGACTGTGCCGTCAGTGATCACGTGGCTGAGCAGGCACTGATATCGTGACTGAGCATGCACTGATCATGTGCCGGGAGCCGGGGAGGCATTCCACTCTGGACAAAGGTCATGAGGAAGGAGGCTCGGCATACGCAAATGCGGGATCGAGCCTCAGGAGTCCACCCGGATATTCTCGAGCATCTCCCCCCCAAAAAACCGGAGTCTGCCTACTGTATTGCTTTGTGCTCTCACCTCTGATTTCACTGGGGGCTGTCCCCCACCACCATCTCGCTCTCTCTGTCAAAGAGGTAACTTACAGCTCCAATTCATAAAGTTCCTTGTCATTCTTCCCTTTAACTTCCAGCTGAGTCTCCATCTGGAGCGCGGAACCCACCACGCTTCCTAATTATGCCTGGGCTGCTAAGACCCACTCGAGAAGGTGTCTAGGCTGAGGCACCTTTCGCCATTCGAGAGGGCGCCTGCGGCCTACGTAAGTGGTGCAAACTTCTTGTCTTGAAGTTTGATTGGTCTTCCGCGTAAACCAAGCTCCTCAGTCTCTTTTCTCCACCGAATTTTCCTACTGAGCTCTCCTCATACTATTATTCTTGACATCTCTGATTAGCATATAAATAGTCGCCTAGGCCATCTCTCCTTCGAATACCCTGGATCAGTTGGGGCTGGTCCCCGGCAGGTGGCGACCGAACAGGGACCTCAGGAGGCAATACTCAAAGAGCTGAGCAGACACGAACCACGCAATCAGCAGGCAATAAGCATGGAGCTCAGCAGTGACGAATCATGCTGCTCAACTGGCAATAATCAAGCACGTGACCAGGCAGGAATCACGCAGCTCAGCTGGCAATTGTCAAGCAGATGAGCCGACAGGAATCACGCAGCTCAGATGGCAATTGTCATGCAGATGAGCCGGCAGGAATCACGCAGCTCAGCAGGCCCTGATCACGTGACTCTGCAGGCACTGATCACGTGGCTGATCAAGTCCAGATCACGTGACTGAGCAGGCACTGATCACGTGGCTATCATGCACTGATGACGTGACTGCGCATGCACTGATGACGTGGCTGATCGGGCACTGATCACATGGCTCATCATGCACTGATCACGTGTTTCTCAGGCAATGATCAGTGACTGACAGGCGCTGATCATGGGACTGTGCACGCACTGATCACGTGGCTATCATGCACTGATCACGTGACTGCGCATGCACTGATGACGTGGCTGTTCGGGCACTGATCACGGGTTTATCAGGCAGTGATCAGTGACTGACAGGCGCTGATCAGGGGACTGTGCACGCACTGATCAGGTGGCTGATCAGGAACTGACCACCTGACCGCGCATGCAGTGATCACCTGGCTGGTCGTTCACTGATCACGTGTTTATCATACGGTGATCACGTGACTGAGAGGCGCTGATCACGTGACTGTGCCGTCAGTGATCACGTGGCTGAGCAGGCACTGATATCGTGACTGAGCATGCACTGATCATGTGCCGGGAGCCGGGGAGGCATTCCACTCTGGACAAAGGTCATGAGGAAGGAGGCTCGGCATACGCAAATGCGGGATCGAGCCTCAGGAGTCCACCCGGATATTCTCGAGCATCTCCCCCCAAAAAAACCGGAGTCTGCCTACTGTATTGCTTTGTGCTCTCACCTCTGATTTCACTGGGGGCTGTCCCCCACCACCATCTCGCTCTCTCTGTCAAAGAGGTAACTTACAGCTCCAATTCATAAAGTTCCTTGTCATTCTTCCCTTTAACTTCCAGCTGAGTCTCCATCTGGAGCGCGGAACCCACCACGCTTCCTAATTATGCCTGGGCTGCTAAGACCCACTCGAGAAGGTGTCTAGGCTGAGGCACCTTTCGCCATTCGAGAGGGCGCCTGCGGCCTACGTAAGTGGTGCAAACTTCTTGTCTTGAAGTTTGATTGGTCTTCCGCGTAAACCAAGCTCCTCAGTCTCTTTTCTCCACCGAATTTTCCTACTGAGCTCTCCTCATACTATTATTCTTGACATCTCTGATTAGCATATAAATAGTCGCCTAGGCCATCTCTCCTTCGAATACCCTGGATCAGTTGGGGCTGGTCCCCGGCAGGTGGCGACCGAACAGGGACCTCAGGAGGCAATACTCAAAGAGCTGAGCAGACACGAACCACGCAATCAGCAGGCAATAAGCATGGAGCTCAGCAGTGACGAATCATGCTGCTCAACTGGCAATAATCAAGCACGTGACCAGGCAGGAATCACGCAGCTCAGCTGGCAATTGTCAAGCAGATGAGCCGACAGGAATCACGCAGCTCAGATGGCAATTGTCATGCAGATGAGCCGGCAGGAATCACGCAGCTCAGCAGGCCCTGATCACGTGACTCTGCAGGCACTGATCACGTGGCTGATCAAGTCCAGATCACGTGACTGAGCAGGCACTGATCACGTGGCTATCATGCACTGATGACGTGACTGCGCATGCACTGATGACGTGGCTGATCGGGCACTGATCACATGGCTCATCATGCACTGATCACGTGTTTCTCAGGCAATGATCAGTGACTGACAGGCGCTGATCATGGGACTGTGCACGCACTGATCACGTGGCTATCATGCACTGATCACGTGACTGCGCATGCACTGATGACGTGGCTGTTCGGGCACTGATCACGGGTTTATCAGGCAGTGATCAGTGACTGACAGGCGCTGATCAGGGGACTGTGCACGCACTGATCAGGTGGCTGATCAGGAACTGACCACCTGACCGCGCATGCAGTGATCACCTGGCTGGTCGTTCACTGATCACGTGTTTATCATACGGTGATCACGTGACTGAGAGGCGCTGATCACGTGACTGTGCCGTCAGTGATCACGTGGCTGAGCAGGCACTGATATCGTGACTGAGCATGCACTGATCATGTGCCGGGAGCCGGGGAGGCATTCCACTCTGGACAAAGGTCATGAGGAAGGAGGCTCGGCATACGCAAATGCGGGATCGAGCCTCAGGAGTCCACCCGGATATTCTCGAGCATCTCCCCCCAAAAAAACCGGAGTCTGCCTACTGTATTGCTTTGTGCTCTCACCTCTGATTTCACTGGGGGCTGTCCCCCACCACCATCTCGCTCTCTCTGTCAAAGAGGTAACTTACAGCTCCAATTCATAAAGTTCCTTGTCATTCTTCCCTTTAACTTCCAGCTGAGTCTCCATCTGGAGCGCGGAACCCACCACGCTTCCTAATTATGCCTGGGCTGCTAAGACCCACTCGAGAAGGTGTCTAGGCTGAGGCACCTTTCGCCATTCGAGAGGGCGCCTGCGGCCTACGTAAGTGGTGCAAACTTCTTGTCTTGAAGTTTGATTGGTCTTCCGCGTAAACCAAGCTCCTCAGTCTCTTTTCTCCACCGAATTTTCCTACTGAGCTCTCCTCATACTATTATTCTTGACATCTCTGATTAGCATATAAATAGTCGCCTAGGCCATCTCTCCTTCGAATACCCTGGATCAGTTGGGGCTGGTCCCCGGCAGGTGGCGACCGAACAGGGACCTCAGGAGGCAATACTCAAAGAGCTGAGCAGACACGAACCACGCAATCAGCAGGCAATAAGCATGGAGCTCAGCAGTGACGAATCATGCTGCTCAACTGGCAATAATCAAGCACGTGACCAGGCAGGAATCACGCAGCTCAGCTGGCAATTGTCAAGCAGATGAGCCGACAGGAATCACGCAGCTCAGATGGCAATTGTCATGCAGATGAGCCGGCAGGAATCACGCAGCTCAGCAGGCCCTGATCACGTGACTCTGCAGGCACTGATCACGTGGCTGATCAAGTCCAGATCACGTGACTGAGCAGGCACTGATCACGTGGCTATCATGCACTGATGACGTGACTGCGCATGCACTGATGACGTGGCTGATCGGGCACTGATCACATGGCTCATCATGCACTGATCACGTGTTTCTCAGGCAATGATCAGTGACTGACAGGCGCTGATCATGGGACTGTGCACGCACTGATCACGTGGCTATCATGCACTGATCACGTGACTGCGCATGCACTGATGACGTGGCTGTTCGGGCACTGATCACGGGTTTATCAGGCAGTGATCAGTGACTGACAGGCGCTGATCAGGGGACTGTGCACGCACTGATCAGGTGGCTGATCAGGAACTGACCACCTGACCGCGCATGCAGTGATCACCTGGCTGGTCGTTCACTGATCACGTGTTTATCATACGGTGATCACGTGACTGAGAGGCGCTGATCACGTGACTGTGCCGTCAGTGATCACGTGGCTGAGCAGGCACTGATATCGTGACTGAGCATGCACTGATCATGTGCCGGGAGCCGGGGAGGCATTCCACTCTGGACAAAGGTCATGAGGAAGGAGGCTCGGCATACGCAAATGCGGGATCGAGCCTCAGGAGTCCACCCGGATATTCTCGAGCATCTCCCCCCAAAACCGGAGTCTGCCTACTGTATTGCTTTGTGCTCTCACCTCTGATTTCACTGGGGGCTGTCCCCCACCACCATCTCGCTCTCTCTGTCAAAGAGGTAACTTACAGCTCCAATTCATAAAGTTCCTTGTCATTCTTCCCTTTAACTTCCAGCTGAGTCTCCATCTGGAGCGCGGAACCCACCACGCTTCCTAATTATGCCTGGGCTGCTAAGACCCACTCGAGAAGGTGTCTAGGCTGAGGCACCTTTCGCCATTCGAGAGGGCGCCTGCGGCCTACGTAAGTGGTGCAAACTTCTTGTCTTGAAGTTTGATTGGTCTTCCGCGTAAACCAAGCTCCTCAGTCTCTTTTCTCCACCGAATTTTCCTACTGAGCTCTCCTCATACTATTATTCTTGACATCTCTGATTAGCATATAAATAGTCGCCTAGGCCATCTCTCCTTCGAATACCCTGGATCAGTTGGGGCTGGTCCCCGGCAGGTGGCGACCGAACAGGGACCTCAGGAGGCAATACTCAAAGAGCTGAGCAGACACGAACCACGCAATCAGCAGGCAATAAGCATGGAGCTCAGCAGTGACGAATCATGCTGCTCAACTGGCAATAATCAAGCACGTGACCAGGCAGGAATCACGCAGCTCAGCTGGCAATTGTCAAGCAGATGAGCCGACAGGAATCACGCAGCTCAGATGGCAATTGTCATGCAGATGAGCCGGCAGGAATCACGCAGCTCAGCAGGCCCTGGTCACGTGACTCTGCAGGCACTGATCACGTGGCTGATCAAGTCCAGATCACGTGACTGAGCAGGCACTGATCACGTGGCTATCATGCACTGATGACGTGACTGCGCATGCACTGATGACGTGGCTGATCGGGCACTGATCACATGGCTCATCATGCACTGATCACGTGTTTCTCAGGCAATGATCAGTGACTGACAGGCGCTGATCATGGGACTGTGCACGCACTGATCACGTGGCTATCATGCACTGATCACGTGACCGCGCATGCACTGATGACGTGGCTGTTCGGGCACTGATCACGGGTTTATCAGGCAGTGATCAGTGACTGACAGGCGCTGATCAGGGGACTGTGCACGCACTGATCAGGTGGCTGATCAGGAACTGACCACCTGACCGCGCATGCAGTGATCACCTGGCTGGTCGTTCACTGATCACGTGTTTATCATACGGTGATCACGTGACTGAGAGGCGCTGATCACGTGACTGTGCCGTCAGTGATCACGTGGCTGAGCAGGCACTGATATCGTGACTGAGCATGCACTGATCATGTGCCGGGAGCCGGGGAGGCATTCCACTCTGGACAAAGGTCATGAGGAAGGAGGCTCGGCATACGCAAATGCGGGATCGAGCCTCAGGAGTCCACCCGGATATTCTCGAGCATCTCCCCCCAAAAAAACCGGAGTCTGCCTACTGTATTGCTTTGTGCTCTCACCTCTGATTTCACTGGGGGCTGTCCCCCACCACCATCTCGCTCTCTCTGTCAAAGAGGTAACTTACAGCTCCAATTCATAAAGTTCCTTGTCATTCTTCCCTTTAACTTCCAGCTGAGTCTCCATCTGGAGCGCGGAACCCACCACGCTTCCTAATTATGCCTGGGCTGCTAAGACCCACTCGAGAAGGTGTCTAGGCTGAGGCACCTTTCGCCATTCGAGAGGGCGCCTGCGGCCTACGTAAGTGGTGCAAACTTCTTGTCTTGAAGTTTGATTGGTCTTCCGCGTAAACCAAGCTCCTCAGTCTCTTTTCTCCACCGAATTTTCCTACTGAGCTCTCCTCATACTATTATTCTTGACATCTCTGATTAGCATATAAATAGTCGCCTAGGCCATCTCTCCTTCGAATACCCTGGATCAGTTGGGGCTGGTCCCCGGCAGGTGGCGACCGAACAGGGACCCCAGGAGGCAATACTCAAAGAGCTGAGCAGACACGAACCACGCAATCAGCAGGCAATAAGCATGGAGCTCAGCAGTGACGAATCATGCTGCTCAACTGGCACTAATCAAGCACGTGACCAGGCAGGAATCACGCAGCTCAGCTGGCAATTGTCAAGCAGATGAGCCGACAGGAATCACGCAGCTCAGATGGCAATTGTCATGCAGATGAGCCGGCAGGAATCACGCAGCTCAGCAGGCCCTGATCACGTGACTCTGCAGGCACTGATCACATGGCTGATCAAGTCCAGATCACGTGACTGAGCAGGCACTGATCACGTGGCTATCATGCACTGATGACGTGACTGCGCATGCACTGATGACGGGGCTGATCGGGCACTGATCACATGGCTCATCATGCACTGATCACGTGTTTCTCAGGCAATGATCAGTGACTGACAGGCGCTGATCATGGGACTGTGCACGCACTGATCACGTGGCTATCATGCACTGATCACGTGACTGCGCATGCACTGATGACGTGGCTGTTCGGGCACTGATCACGGGTTTATCAGGCAGTGATCAGTGACTGACAGGCGCTGATCAGGGACTGTGCACGCACTGATCAGGTGGCTGATCAGGAACTGACCACCTGACCGCGCATGCAGTGATCACCTGGCTGGTCGTTCACTGATCACGTGTTTATCATACGGTGATCACGTGACTGAGAGGCGCTGATCACGTGACTGTGCCGTCAGTGATCACGTGGCTGAGCAGGCACTGATATCGTGACTGAGCATGCACTGATCATGTGCCGGGAGCCGGGGAGGCATTCCACTCTGGACAAAGGTCATGAGGAAGGAGGCTCGGCATACGCAAATGCGGGATCGAGCCTCAGGAGTCCACCCGGATATTCTCGAGCATCTCCCCCCAAAAAAACCGGAGTCTGCCTACTGTATTGCTTTGTGCTCTCACCTCTGATTTCACTGGGGGCTGTCCCCCACCACCATCTCGCTCTCTCTGTCAAAGAGGTAACTTACAGCTCCAATTCATAAAGTTCCTTGTCATTCTTCCCTTTAACTTCCAGCTGAGTCTCCATCTGGAGCGCGGAACCCACCACGCTTCCTAATTATGCCTGGGCTGCTAAGACCCACTCGAGAAGGTGTCTAGGGTGAGGCACCTTTCGCCATTCGAGAGGGCGCCTGCGGCCTACGTAAGTGGTGCAAACTTCTTGTCTTGAAGTTTGATTGGTCTTCCGCGTAAACCAAGCTACTCAGTCTCTTTCTCCACCGAATTTTCCTACTGAGCTCTCCTCATACTATTATTCTTGACATCTCTGATTAGCATATAAATAGTCGCCTAGGCCATCTCTCCTTCGAATACCCTGGATCAGTTGGGGCTGGTCCCCGGCAGGTGGCGACCGAACAGGGACCTCAGGAGGCAATACTCAAAGAGCTGAGCAGACACGAACCACGCAATCAGCAGGCAATAAGCATGGAGCTCAGCAGTGACGAATCATGCTGCTCAACTGGCAATAATCAAGCACGTGACCAGGCAGGAATCACGCAGCTCAGCTGGCAATTGTCAAGCAGATGAGCCGACAGGAATCACGCAGCTCAGATGGCAATTGTCATGCAGATGAGCCGGCAGGAATCACGCAGCTCAGCAGGCCCTGATCACGTGACTCTGCAGGCACTGATCACGTGGCTGATCAAGTCCAGATCACGTGACTGAGCAGGCACTGATCACGTGGCTATCATGCACTGATGACGTGACTGCGCATGCACTGATGACGTGGCTGATCGGGCACTGATCACATGGCTCATCATGCACTGATCACGTGTTTATCAGGCAATGATCAGTGACTGACAGGCGCTGATCATGGACTGTGCACGCACTGATCACGTGGCTATCATGCACTGATCACGTGACCGCGCATGCACTGATGACGTGGCTGTTCGGGCACTGATCACGGTTTATCAGGCAGTGATCAGTGACTGACAGGCGCTGATCAGGGGACTGTGCACGCACTGATCAGGTGGCTGATCAGGAACTGACCACCTGACCGCGCATGCAGTGATCACCTGGCTGGTCGCTCACTGATCACGTGTTTATCATACGGTGATCACGTGACTGAGAGGCGCTGATCACGTGACTGTGCCGTCAGTGATCACGTGGCTGAGCAGGCACTGATATCGTGACTGAGCATGCACTGATCATGTGCCGGGAGCCGGGAGGCATTCCACTCTGGACAAAGGTCATGAGGAAGGAGGCTCGGCATACGCAAATGCGGGATCGAGCCTCAGGAGTCCACCCGGATATTCTCGAGCATCTCCCCCCAAAAAACCGGAGTCTGCCTACTGTATTGCTTTGTGCTCTCACCTCTGATTTCACTGGGGGCTGTCCCCCACCACCATCTCGCTCTCTCTGTCAAAGAGGTAACTTACAGCTCCAATTCATAAAGTTCCTTGTCATTCTTCCCTTTAACTTCCAGCTGAGTCTCCATCTGGAGCGCGGAACCCACCACGCTTCCTAATTATGCCTGGGCTGCTAAGACCCACTCGAGAAGGTGTCTAGGGTGAGGCACCTTTCGCCATTCGAGAGGGCGCCTGCGGCCTACGTAAGTGGTGCAAACTTCTTGTCTTGAAGTTTGATTGGTCTTCCGCGTAAACCAAGCTCCTCAGTCTCTTTTCTCCACCGAATTTTCCTACTGAGCTCTCCTCATACTATTATTCTTGACATCTCTGATTAGCATATAAATAGTCGCCTAGGCCATCTCTCCTTCGAATACCCTGGATCAGTTGGGGCTGGTCCCCGGCAGGTGGCGACCGAACAGGGACCTCAGGAGGCAATACTCAAAGAGCTGAGCAGACACGAACCACGCAATCAGCAGGCAATAAGCATGGAGCTCAGCAGTGACGAATCATGCTGCTCAACTGGCAATAATCAAGCACGTGACCAGGCAGGAATCACGCAGCTCAGCTGGCAATTGTCAAGCAGATGAGCCGACAGGAATCACGCAGCTCAGCTGGCAATTGTCATGCAGATGAGCCGGCAGGAATCACGCAGCTCAGCAGGCCCTGATCACGTGACTCTGCAGGCACTGATCACGTGGCTGATCAAGTCCAGATCACGTGACTGAGCAGGCACTGATCACGTGGCTATCATGCACTGATGACGTGACTGCATGCACTGATGACGTGGCTGATCGGGCACTGATCACATGGCTCATCATGCACTGATCACGTGTTTCTCAGGCAATGATCAGTGACTGACAGGCGCTGATCATGGGATTGTGCACGCACTGATCACGTGGCTATCATGCACTGATCACGTGACTGCGCTTGCACTGATGACGTGGCTGTTCGGGCACTGATCACGGGTTTATCAGGCAGTGATCAGTGACTGACAGGCGCTGATCAGGGACTGTGCACGCACTGATCAGGTGGCTGATCAGGAACTGACCACCTGACCGCGCATGCAGTGATCACGTGGCTGGTCGCTCACTGATCACGTGTTTATCATACGGTGATCACGTGACTGAGAGGCGCTGATCACGTGACTGTGCCGTCAGTGATCACGTGGCTGAGCACGCACTGATATCGTGACTGAGCATGCACTGATCATGTGCCGGGAGCCGGGGAGGCATTCCACTCTGGACAAAGGTCATGAGGAAGGAGGCTCGGCATACGCAAATGCGGGATCGAGCCTCAGGAGTCCACCCGGATATTCTCGAGCATCTCCCCCCAAAACCGGAGTCTGCCTACTGTATTGCTTTGTGCTCTCACCTCTGATTTCACTGGGGGCTGTCCCCCACCACCATCTCGCTCTCTCTGTCAAAGAGGTAACTTACAGCTCCAATTCATAAAGTTCCTTGTCATTCTTCCCTTTAACTTCCAGCTGAGTCTCCATCTGGAGCGCGGAACCCACCACGCTTCCTAATTATGCCTGGGCTGCTAAGACCCACTCGAGAAGGTGTCTAGGGTGAGGCACCTTTCGCCATTCGAGAGGGCGCCTGCGGCCTACGTAAGTGGTGCAAACTTCTTGTCTTGAAGTTTGATTGGTCTTCCGCGTAAACCAAGCTCCTCAGTCTCTTTTCTCCACCGAATTTTCCTACTGAGCTCTCCTCATACTATTATTCTTGACATCTCTGATTAGCATATAAATAGTCGCCTAGGCCATCTCTCCTTCGAATACCCTGGATCAGTTGGGGCTGGTCCCCGGCAGGTGGCGACCGAACAGGGACCTCAGGAGGCAATACTCAAAGAGCTGAGCAGACACGAACCACGCAATCAGCAGGCAATAAGCATGGAGCTCAGCAGTGACGAATCATGCTGCTCAACTGGCAATAATCAAGCACGTGACCAGGCAGGAATCACGCAGCTCAGCTGGCAATTGTCAAGCAGATGAGCCGACAGGAATCACGCAGCTCAGATGGCAATTGTCATGCAGATGAGCCGGCAGGAATCACGCAGCTCAGCAGGCCCTGATCACGTGACTCTGCAGGCACTGATCACGTGGCTGATCAAGTCCAGATCACGTGACTGAGCAGGCACTGATCACGTGGCTATCATGCACTGATGACGTGACTGCGCATGCACTGATGACGTGGCTGATCGGGCACTGATCACATGGCTCATCATGCACTGATCACGTGTTTCTCAGGCAATGATCAGTGACTGACAGGCGCTGATCATGGGACTGTGCACGCACTGATCACGTGGCTATCATGCACTGATCACGTGACTGCGCATGCACTGATGACGTGGCTGTTCGGGCACTGATCACGGGTTTATCAGGCAGTGATCAGTGACTGACAGGCGCTGATCAGGGGACTGTGCACGCACTGATCAGGTGGCTGATCAGGAACTGACCACCTGACCGCGCATGCAGTGATCACCTGGCTGGTCGTTCACTGATCACGTGTTTATCATACGGTGATCACGTGACTGAGAGGCGCTGATCACGTGACTGTGCCGTCAGTGATCACGTGGCTGAGCAGGCACTGATATCGTGACTGAGCATGCACTGATCATGTGCCGGGAGCCGGGGAGGCATTCCACTCTGGACAAAGGTCATGAGGAAGGAGGCTCGGCATACGCAAATGCGGGATCGAGCCTCAGGAGTCCACCCGGATATTCTCGAGCATCTCCCCCCAAAAAAACCGGAGTCTGCCTACTGTATTGCTTTGTGCTCTCACCTCTGATTTCACTGGGGGCTGTCCCCCACCACCATCTCGCTCTCTCTGTCAAAGAGGTAACTTACAGCTCCAATTCATAAAGTTCCTTGTCATTCTTCCCTTTAACTTCCAGCTGAGTCTCCATCTGGAGCGCGGAACCCACCACGCTTCCTAATTATGCCTGGGCTGCTAAGACCCACTCGAGAAGGTGTCTAGGGTGAGGCACCTTTCGCCATTCGAGAGGGCGCCTGCGGCCTACGTAAGTGGTGCAAACTTCTTGTCTTGAAGTTTGATTGGTCTTCCGCGTAAACCAAGCTCCTCAGTCTCTTTTCTCCACCGAATTTTCCTACTGAGCTCTCCTCATACTATTATTCTTGACATCTCTGATTAGCATATAAATAGTCGCCTAGGCCATCTCTCCTTCGAATACCCTGGATCAGTTGGGGCTGGTCCCCGGCAGGTGGCGACCGAACAGGGACCTCAGGAGGCAATACTCAAAGAGCTGAGCAGACACGAACCACGCAATCAGCAGGCAATAAGCATGGAGCTCAGCAGTGACGAATCATGCTGCTCAACTGGCAATAATCAAGCACGTGACCAGGCAGGAATCACGCAGCTCAGCTGGCAATTGTCAAGCAGATGAGCCGACAGGAATCACGCAGCTCAGATGGCAATTGTCATGCAGATGAGCCGGCAGAATCACGCAGCTCAGCAGGCCCTGATCACGTGACTCTGCAGGCACTGATCACGTGGCTGATCAAGTCCAGATCACGTGACTGAGCAGGCACTGATCACGTGGCTATCATGCACTGATGACGTGACTGCGCATGCACTGATGACTGTCATGCACTGATCACATGGCTATCATGCACTGATCACGTGTTTATCAGGCAGTGATCAGTGACTGACAGGCGCTGATCAGGGGACTGTGCACGCACTGATCAGGTGGCTGATCAGGAACTGACCACCTGACCGCGCATGCAGTGATCACCTGGCTGGTCGTTCACTGATCACGTGTTTATCATACGGTGATCACGTGACTGAGAGGCGCTGATCACGTGACTGTGCCGTCAGTGATCACGTGGCTGAGCAGGCACTGATATCGTGACTGAGCATGCACTGATCATGTGCCGGGAGCCGGGGAGGCATTCCACTCTGGACAAAGGTCATGAGGAAGGAGGCTCGGCATACGCAAATGCGGGATCGAGCCTCAGGAGTCCACCCGGATATTCTCGAGCATCTCCCCCAAAAAACCGGAGTCTGCCTACTGTATTGCTTTGTGCTCTCACCTCTGATTTCACTGGGGGCTGTCCCCCACCACCATCTCGCTCTCTCTGTCAAAGAGGTAACTTACAGCTCCAATTCATAAAGTTCCTTGTCATTCTTCCCTTTAACTTCCAGCTGAGTCTCCATCTGGAGCGCGGAACCCACCACGCTTCCTAATTATGCCTGGGCTGCTAAGACCCACTCGAGAAGGTGTCTAGGGTGAGGCACCTTTCGCTATTCGAGAGGCGCCTGCGGCCTACGTAAGTGGTGCAAACTTCTTGTCTTGAAGTTTGATTGGTCTTCCGCGTAAACCAAGCTCCTCAGTCTCTTTTCTCCACCGAATTTTCCTACTGAGCTCTCCTCATACTATTATTCTTGACATCTCTGATTAGCATATAAATAGTCGCCTAGGCCATCTCTCCTTCGAATACCCTGGATCAGTTGGGGCTGGTCCCCGGCAGGTGGCGACCGAACAGGGACCTCAGGAGGCAATACTCAAAGAGCTGAGCAGACACGAACCACGCAATCAGCAGGCAATAAGCATGGAGCTCAGCAGTGACGAATCATGCTGCTCAACTGGCAATAATCAAGCACGTGACCAGGCAGGAATCACGCAGCTCAGCTGGCAATTGTCAAGCAGATGAGCCGACAGGAATCACGCAGCTCAGATGGCAATTGTCATGCAGATGAGCCGGCAGGAATCACGCAGCTCAGCAGGCCCTGATCACGTGACTCTGCAGGCACTGATCACGTGGCTGATCAAGTCCAGATCACGTGACTGAGCAGGCACTGATCACGTGGCTATCATGCACTGATGACGTGACTGCGCATGCACTGATGACGTGGCTGATCGGGCACTGATCACATGGCTCATCATGCACTGATCACGTGTTTATCAGGCAATGATCAGTGACTGACAGGCGCTGATCATGGGACTGTGCACGCACTGATCACGTGGCTATCATGCACTGATCACGTGACTGCGCATGCACTGATGACGTGGCTGTTCGGGCACTGATCACGGGTTTATCAGGCAGTGATCAGTGACTGACAGGCGCTGATCAGGGGACTGTGCACGCACTGATCAGGTGGCTGATCAGGAACTGACCACCTGACCGCGCATGCAGTGATCACCTGGCTGGTCGTTCACTGATCACGTGTTTATCATACGGTGATCACGTGACTGAGAGGCGCTGATCACGTGACTGTGCCGTCAGTGATCACGTGGCTGAGCAGGCACTGATATCGTGACTGAGCATGCACTGATCATGTGCCGGGAGCCGGGGAGGCATTCCACTCTGGACAAAGGTCATGAGGAAGGAGGCTCGGCATACGCAAATGCGGGATCGAGCCTCAGGAGTCCACCCGGATATTCTCGAGCATCTCCCCCCAAAAAAACCGGAGTCTGCCTACTGTATTGCTTTGTGCTCTCACCTCTGATTTCACTGGGGGCTGTCCCCCACCACCATCTCGCTCTCTCTGTCAAAGAGTTAACTTACAGCTCCAATTCATAAAGTTCCTTGTCATTCTTCCCTTTAACTTCCAGCTGAGTCTCCATCTGGAGCGCGGAACCCACCACGCTTCCTAATTATGCCTGGGCTGCTAAGACCCACTCGAGAAGGTGTCTAGGGTGAGGCACCTTTCGCCATTCGAGAGGGCGCCTGCGGCCTACGTAAGTGGTGCAAACTTCTTGTCTTGAAGTTTGATTGGTCTTCCGCGTAAACCAAGCTCCTCAGTCTCTTTTCTCCACCGAATTTTCCTACTGAGCTCTCCTCATACTATTATTCTTGACATCTCTGATTAGCATATAAATAGTCGCCTAGGCCATCTCTCCTTCGAATACCCTGGATCAGTTGGGGCTGGTCCCCGGCAGGTGGCGACCGAACAGGGACCTCAGGAGGCAATACTCAAAGAGCTGAGCAGACACGAACCACGCAATCAGCAGGCAATAAGCATGGAGCTCAGCAGTGACGAATCATGCTGCTCAACTGGCAATAATCAAGCACGTGACCAGGCAGGAATCACGCAGCTCAGCTGGCAATTGTCAAGCAGATGAGCCGACAGGAATCACGCAGCTCAGCTGGCAATTGTCATGCAGATGAGCCGGCAGGAATCACGCAGCTCAGCAGGCCCTGATCACGTGACTCTGCAGGCACTGATCACGTGGCTGATCAAGTCCAGATCACGTGACTGAGCAGGCACTGATCACGTGGCTATCATGCACTGATGACGTGACTGCGCATGCACTGATGACGTGGCTGATCGGGCACTGATCACATGGCTCATCATGCACTGATCACGTGTTTCTCAGGCAATGATCAGTGACTGACAGGCGCTGATCATGGGACTGTGCACGCACTGATCACGTGGCTATCATGCACTGATCACGTGACTGCGCATGCACTGATGACGTGGCTGTTCGGGCACTGATCACGGGTTTATCAGGCAGTGATCAGTGACTGACAGGCGCTGATCAGGGGACTGTGCACGCACTGATCAGGTGGCTGATCAGGAACTGACCACCTGACCGCGCATGCAGTGATCACCTGGCTGGTCGTTCACTGATCACGTGTTTATCATACGGTGATCACGTGACTGAGAGGCGCTGATCACGTGACTGTGCCGTCAGTGATCACGTGGCTGAGCAGGCACTGATATCGTGACTGAGCATGCACTGATCATGTGCCGGGAGCCGGGGAGGCATTCCACTCTGGACAAAGGTCATGAGGAAGGAGGCTCGGCATACGCAAATGCGGGATCGAGCCTCAGGAGTCCACCCGGATATTCTCGAGCATCTCCCCCCAAAAACCGGAGTCTGCCTACTGTATTGCTTTGTGCTCTCACCTCTGATTTCACTGGGGGCTGTCCCCCACCACCATCTCGCTCTCTCTGTCAAAGAGGTAACTTACAGCTCCAATTCATAAAGTTCCTTGTCATTCTTCCCTTTAACTTCCAGCTGAGTCTCCATCTGGAGCGCGGAACCCACCACGCTTCCTAATTATGCCTGGGCTGCTAAGACCCACTCGAGAAGGTGTCTAGGGTGAGGCACCTTTCGCCATTCGAGAGGGCGCCTGCGGCCTACGTAAGTGGTGCAAACTTCTTGTCTTGAAGTTTGATTGGTCTTCCGCGTAAACCAAGCTACTCAGTCTCTTTTCTCCACCGAATTTTCCTACTGAGCTCTCCTCATACTATTATTCTTGACATCTCTGATTAGCATATAAATAGTCGCCTAGGCCATCTCTCCTTCGAATACCCTGGATCAGTTGGGGCTGGTCCCCGGCAGGTGGCGACCGAACAGGGACCTCAGGAGGCAATACTCAAAGAGCTGAGCAGACACGAACCACGCAATCAGCAGGCAATAAGCATGGAGCTCAGCAGTGACGAATCATGCTGCTCAACTGGCAATAATCAAGCACGTGACCAGGCAGGAATCACGCAGCTCAGCTGGCAATTGTCAAGCAGATGAGCCGACAGGAATCACGCAGCTCAGATGGCAATTGTCATGCAGATGAGCCGGCAGGAATCACGCAGCTCAGCAGGCCCTGATCACGTGACTCTGCAGGCACTGATCACGTGGCTGATCAAGTCCAGATCACGTGACTGAGCAGGCACTGATCACGTGGCTATCATGCACTGATGACGTGACTGCGCATGCACTGATGACGTGGCTGATCGGGCACTGATCACATGGCTCATCATGCACTGATCACGTGTTTCTCAGGCAATGATCAGTGACTGACAGGCGCTGATCATGGGACTGTGCACGCACTGATCACGTGGCTATCATGCACTGATCACGTGACTGCGCATGCACTGATGACGTGGCTGTTCGGGCACTGATCACGGGTTTATCAGGCAGTGATCAGTGACTGACAGGCGCTGATCAGGGGACTGTGCACGCACTGATCAGGTGGCTGATCAGGAACTGACCACCTGACCGCGCATGCAGTGATCACCTGGCTGGTCGTTCACTGATCACGTGTTTATCATACGGTGATCACGTGACTGAGAGGCGCTGATCACGTGACTGTGCCGTCAGTGATCACGTGGCTGAGCAGGCACTGATATCGTGACTGAGCATGCACTGATCATGTGCCGGGAGCCGGGGAGGCATTCCACTCTGGACAAAGGTCATGAGGAAGGAGGCTCGGCATACGCAAATGCGGGATCGAGCCTCAGGAGTCCACCCGGATATTCTCGAGCATCTCCCCCAAAAAAACCGGAGTCTGCCTACTGTATTGCTTTGTGCTCTCACCTCTGATTTCACTGGGGGCTGTCCCCCACCACCATCTCGCTCTCTCTGTCAAAGAGGTAACTTACAGCTCCAATTCATAAAGTTCCTTGTCATTCTTCCCTTTAACTTCCAGCTGAGTCTCCATCTGGAGCGCGGAACCCACCACGCTTCCTAATTATGCCTGGGCTGCTAAGACCCACTCGAGAAGGTGTCTAGGGTGAGGCACCTTTCGCCATTCGAGAGGGCGCCTGCGGCCTACGTAAGTGGTGCAAACTTCTTGTCTTGAAGTTTGATTGGTCTTCCGCGTAAACCAAGCTACTCAGTCTCTTTTCTCCACCGAATTTTCCTACTGAGCTCTCCTCATACTATTATTCTTGACATCTCTGATTAGCATATAAATAGTCGCCTAGGCCATCTCTCCTTCGAATACCCTGGATCAGTTGGGGCTGGTCCCCGGCAGGTGGCGACCGAACAGGGACCTCAGGAGGCAATACTCAAAGAGCTGAGCAGACACGAACCACGCAATCAGCAGGCAATAAGCATGGAGCTCAGCAGTGACGAATCATGCTGCTCAACTGGCAATAATCAAGCACGTGACCAGGCAGGAATCACGCAGCTCAGCTGGCAATTGTCAAGCAGATGAGCCGACAGGAATCACGCAGCTCAGATGGCAATTGTCATGCAGATGAGCCGGCAGGAATCACGCAGCTCAGCAGGCCCTGATCAGACTCTGCAGGCACTGATCACGTGGCTGATCAAGTCCAGATCACGTGACTGAGCAGGCACTGATCACGTGGCTATCATGCACTGATGACGTGACTGCGCATGCACTGATGACGTGGCTGATCGGGCACTGATCACATGGCTCATCATGCACTGATCACGTGTTTCTCAGGCAATGATCAGTGACTGACAGGCGCTGATCATGGGACTGTGCACGCACTGATCACGTGGCTATCATGCACTGATCACGTGACTGCGCATGCACTGATGACGTGGCTGTTCGGGCACTGATCACGGGTTTATCAGGCAGTGATCAGTGACTGACAGGCGCTGATCAGGGGACTGTGCACGCACTGATCAGGTGGCTGATCAGGAACTGACCACCTGACCGCGCATGCAGTGATCACCTGGCTGGTCGTTCACTGATCACGTGTTTATCATACGGTGATCACGTGACTGAGAGGCGCTGATCACGTGACTGTGCCGTCAGTGATCACGTGGCTGAGCAGGCACTGATATCGTGACTGAGCATGCACTGATCATGTGCCGGGAGCCGGGGAGGCATTCCACTCTGGACAAAGGTCATGAGGAAGGAGGCTCGGCATACGCAAATGCGGGATCGAGCCTCAGGAGTCCACCCGGATATTCTCGAGCATCTCCCCCAAAAACCGGAGTCTGCCTACTGTATTGCTTTGTGCTCTCACCTCTGATTTCACTGGGGGCTGTCCCCCACCACCATCTCGCTCTCTCTGTCAAAGAGGTAACTTACAGCTCCAATTCATAAAGTTCCTTGTCATTCTTCCCTTTAACTTCCAGCTGAGTCTCCATCTGGAGCGCGGAACCCACCACGCTTACTAATTATGCCTGGGCTGCTAAGACCCACTCGAGAAGGTGTCTAGGGTGAGGCACCTTTCGCTATTCGAGAGGGCGCCTGCGGCCTACGTAAGTGGTGCAAACTTCTTGTCTTGAAGTTTGATTGGTCTTCCGCGTAAACCAAGCTCCTCAGTCTCTTTTCTCCACCGAATTTTCCTACTGAGCTCTCCTCATACTATTATTCTTGACATCTCTGATTAGCATATAAATAGTCGCCTAGGCCATCTCTCCTTCGAATACCCTGGATCAGTTGGGGCTGGTCCCCGGCAGGTGGCGACCGAACAGGGACCTCAGGAGGCAATACTCAAAGAGCTGAGCAGACACGAACCACGCAATCAGCAGGCAATAAGCATGGAGCTCAGCAGTGACGAATCATGCTGCTCAACTGGCAATAATCAAGCACGTGACCAGGCAGGAATCACGCAGCTCAGCTGGCAATTGTCAAGCAGATGAGCCGACAGGAATCACGCAGCTCAGATGGCAATTGTCATGCAGATGAGCCGGCAGGAATCACGCAGCTCAGCAGGCCCTGATCACGTGACTCTGCAGGCACTGATCACGTGGCTGATCAAGTCCAGATCACGTGACTGAGCAGGCACTGATCACGTGGCTATCATGCACTGATGACGTGACTGCGCATGCACTGATGACGTGGCTGATCGGGCACTGATCACATGGCTGATCATGCACTGATCACGTGTTTCTCAGGCAATGATCAGTGACTGACAGGCGCTGATCATGGGACTGTGCACGCACTGATCACGTGGCTATCATGCACTGATCACGTGACTGCGCATGCACTGATGACGTGGCTGTTCGGGCACTGATCACGGGTTTATCAGGCAGTGATCAGTGACTGACAGGCGCTGATCAGGGGACTGTGCACGCACTGATCAGGTGGCTGATCAGGAACTGACCACCTGACCGCGCATGCAGTGATCACCTGGCTGGTCGTTCACTGATCACGTGTTTATCATACGGTGATCACGTGACTGAGAGGCGCTGATCACGTGACTGTGCCGTCAGTGATCACGTGGCTGAGCAGGCACTGATATCGTGACTGAGCATGCACTGATCATGTGCCGGGAGCCGGGGAGGCATTCCACTCTGGACAAAGGTCATGAGGAAGGAGGCTCGGCATACGCAAATGCCGGATCGAGCCTCAGGAGTCCACCCGGATATTCTCGAGCATCTCCCCCAAAAAAACCGGAGTCTGCCTACTGTATTGCTTTGTGCTCTCACCTCTGATTTCACTGGGGGCTGTCCCCCACCACCATCTCGCTCTCTCTGTCAAAGAGGTAACTTACAGCTCCAATTCATAAAGTTCCTTGTCATTCTTCCCTTTAACTTCCAGCTGAGTCTCCATCTGGAGCGCGGAACCCACCACGCTTCCTAATTATGCCTGGGCTGCTAAGACCCACTCGAGAAGGTGTCTAGGGTGAGGCACCTTTCGCCATTCGAGAGGGCGCCTGCGGCCTACGTAAGTGGTGCAAACTTCTTGTCTTGAAGTTTGATTGGTCTTCCGCGTAAACCAAGCTCCTCAGTCTCTTTTCTCCACCGAATTTTCCTACTGAGCTCTCCTCATACTATTATTCTTGACATCTCTGATTAGCATATAAATAGTCGCCTAGGCCATCTCTCCTTCGAATACCCTGGATCAGTTGGGGCTGGTCCCCGGCAGGTGGCGACCGAACAGGGACCTCAGGAGGCAATACTCAAAGAGCTGAGCAGACACGAACCACGCAATCAGCAGGCAATAAGCATGGAGCTCAGCAGTGACGAATCATGCTGCTCAACTGGCAATAATCAAGCACGAGACCAGGCAGGAATCACGCAGCTCAGCTGGCAATTGTCAAGCAGATGAGCCGACAGGAATCACGCAGCTCAGCTGGCAATTGTCATGCAGATGAGCCGGCAGGAATCACGCAGCTCAGCAGGCCCTGATCACGTGACTCTGCAGGCACTGATCACGTGGCTGATCAAGTCCAGATCACGTGACTGAGCAGGCACTGATCACGTGGCTATCATGCACTGATGACGTGACTGCGCATGCACTGATGACGTGGCTGATCGGGCACTGATCCCATGGCTCATCATGCACTGATCACGGGTTTATCAGGCAGTGATCAGTGACTGACAGGCGCTGATCAGGGACTGTGCACGCACTGATCAGGTGGCTGATCAGGAACTGACACCTGACTGCGCATGCAGTGATCACCTGGCTGGTCGTTCACTGATCACGTGTTTATCATACGGTGATCACGTGACTGAGAGGCGCTGATCACGTGACTGTGCCGTCAGTGATCACGTGGCTGAGCAGGCACTGATATCGTGACTGAGCATGCACTGATCCTGTGCCGGGAGCCGGGGAGGCATTCCACTCTGGACAAAGGTCATGAGGAAGGAGGCTCGGCATACGCAAATGCGGGATCGAGCCTCAGGAGTCCACCCGGATATTCTCGAGCATCTCCCCCCAAAAACCGGAGTCTGCCTACTGTATTGCTTTGTGCTCTCACCTCTGATTTCACTGCGGGCTGTCCCCCACCACCATCTTGCTCTCTCTGTCAAAGAGGTAACTTACAGCTCCAATTCATAAAGTTCCTTGTCATTCTTCCCTTTAACTTCCAGCTGAGTCTCCATCTGGAGCGCGGAACCCACCACGCTTACTAATTATGCCTGGGCTGCTAAGACCCACTCGAGAAGGTGTCTAGGGTGAGGCACCTTTCGCTATTCGAGAGGGCGCCTGCGGCCTACGTAAGTGGTGCAAACTTCTTGTCTTGAAGTTTGATTGGTCTTCCGCGTAAACCAAGCTCCTCAGTCTCTTTTCTCCACCGAATTTTCCTACTGAGCTCTCCTCATACTATTATTCTTGACATCTCTGATTAGCATATAAATAGTCGCCTAGGCCCTCTCTCCTTCGAATACCCTGGATCAGTTGGGGCTGGTCCCCGGCAGGTGGCGACCGAACAGGGACCTCAGGAGGCAATACTCAAAGAGCTGAGCAGACACGAACCACGCAATCAGCAGGCAATAAGCATGGAGCTCAGCAGTGACGAATCATGCTGCTCAACTGGCAATAATCAAGCACGTGACCAGGCAGGAATCACGCAGCTCAGCTGGCAATTGTCAAGCAGATGAGCCGACAGGAATCACGCAGCTCAGCTGGCAATTGTCATGCAGATGAGCCGGCAGGAATCACGCAGCTCAGCAGGCCCTGATCACGTGACTCTGCAGGCACTGATCACGTGGCTGATCAAGTCCAGATCACGTGACTGAGCAGGCACTGATCACGTGGCTATCATGCACTGATGACGTGACTGCGCATGCACTGATGACGTGGCTGATCGGGCACTGATCACATGCCTCATCATGCACTGATCACGTGTTGCTCAGGCAATGATCAGTGACTGACAGGCGCTGATCATGGGACTGTGCACGCACTGATCACGTGGCTATCATGCACTGATCACGTGACTGCCCATGCACTGATGACGTGGCTGTTCGGGCACTGATCACGGGTTTATCAGGCAGTGATCAGTGACTGACAGGCGCTGATCAGGGGACTGTGCACGCACTGATCAGGTGGCTGATCAGGAACTGACCACCTGACCGCGCATGCAGTGATCACGTGGCTGGTCGTTCACTGATCACGTGTTTATCATACGGTGATCACGTGACTGAGAGGCTCTGATCACGTGACTGTGCCGTCAGTGATCACGTGGCTGAGCAGGCACTGATATCGTGACTGAGCATGCACTGATCATGTGCCGGGAGCCGGGGAGGCATTCCACTCTGGACAAAGGTCATGAGGAAGGAGGCTCGGCATACGCAAATGCGGGATCGAGCCTCAGGAGTCCACCCGGATATTCTCGAGCATCTCCCCCAAAAAAACCGGAGTCTGCCTACTGTATTGCTTTGTGCTCTCACCTCTGATTTCACTGGGGGCTGTCCCCCACCACCATCTCGCTCTCTCTGTCAAAGAGGTAACTTACAGCTCCAATTCATAAAGTTCCTTGTCATTCTTCCCTTTAACTTCCAGCTGAGTCTCCATCTGGAGCGCGGAACCCACCACGCTTCCTAATTATGCCTGGGCTGCTAAGACCCACTCGAGAAGGTGTCTAGGGTGAGGCACCTTTCGCCATTCGAGAGGGCGCCTGCGGCCTACGTAAGTGGTGCAAACTTCTTGTCTTGAAGTTTGATTGGTCTTCCGCGTAAACCAAGCTACTCAGTCTCTTTTCTCCACCGAATTTTCCTACTGAGCTCTCCTCATACTATTATTCTTGACATCTCTGATTAGCATATAAATAGTCGCCTAGGCCATCTCTCCTTCGAATACCCTGGATCAGTTGGGGCTGGTCCCCGGCAGGTGGCGACCGAACAGGGACCTCAGGAGGCAATACTCAAAGAGCTGAGCAGACACGAACCACGCAATCAGCAGGCAATAAGCATGGAGCTCAGCAGTGACGAATCATGCTGCTCAACTGGCAATAATCAAGCACGTGACCAGGCAGGAATCACGCAGCTCAGCTGGCAATTGTCAAGCAGATGAGCCGACAGGAATCACGCAGCTCAGCTGGCAATTGTCATGCAGATGAGCCGGCAGGAATCACGCAGCTCAGCAGGCCCTGATCACGTGACTCTGCAGGCACTGATCACGTGGCTGATCAAGTCCAGATCACGTGACTGAGCAGGCACTGATCACGTGGCTATCATGCACTGATGACGTGACTGCGCATGCACTGATGACGTGGCTGATCGGGCACTGATCACATGGCTCATCATGCACTGATCACGTGTTTATCAGGCAATGATCAGTGACTGACAGGCGCTGATCATGGGACTGTGCACGCACTGATCACGTGGCTATCATGCACTGATCACGTGACTGCGCATGCACTGATGACGTGGCTGTTCGGGCACTGATCACGGGTTTATCAGGCAGTGATCAGTGACTGACAGGCGCTGATCAGGGGACTGTGCACGCACTGATCAGGTGGCTGATCAGGAACTGACCACCTGACCGCGCATGCAGTGATCACGTGGCTGGTCGTTCACTGATCACGTGTTTATCATACGGTGATCACGTGACTGAGAGGCGCTGATCACGTGACTGTGCCGTCAGTGATCACGTGGCTGAGCAGGCACTGATATCGTGACTGAGCATGCACTGATCATGTGCCGGGAGCCGGGGAGGCATTCCACTCTGGACAAAGGTCATGAGGAAGGAGGCTCGGCATACGCAAATGCGGGATCGAGCCTCAGGAGTCCACCCGGATATTCTCGAGCATCTCCCCCCAAAAAAACCGGAGTCTGCCTACTGTATTGCTTTGTGCTCTCACCTCTGATTTCACTGGGGGCTGTCCCCCACCACCATCTCGCTCTCTCTGTCAAAGAGTTAACTTACAGCTCCAATTCATAAAGTTCCTTGTCATTCTTCCCTTTAACTTCCAGCTGAGTCTCCATCTGGAGCGCGGAACCCACCACGCTTCCTAATTATGCCTGGGCTGCTAAGACCCACTCGAGAAGGTGTCTAGGGTGAGGCACCTTTCGCCATTCGAGAGGGCGCCTGCGGCCTACGTAAGTGGTGCAAACTTCTTGTCTTGAAGTTTGATTGGTCTTCCGCGTAAACCAAGCTCCTCAGTCTCTTTTCTCCACCGAATTTTCCTACTGAGCTCTCCTCATACTATTATTCTTGACATCTCTGATTAGCATATAAATAGTCGCCTAGGCCATCTCTCCTTCGAATACCCTGGATCAGTTGGGGCTGGTCCCCGGCAGGTGGCGACCGAACAGGGACCTCAGGAGGCAATACTCAAAGAGCTGAGCAGACACGAACCACGCAATCAGCAGGCAATAAGCATGGAGCTCAGCAGTGACGAATCATGCTGCTCAACTGGCAATAATCAAGCACGTGACCAGGCAGGAATCACGCAGCTCAGCTGGCAATTGTCAAGCAGATGAGCCGACAGGAATCACGCAGCTCAGCTGGCAATTGTCATGCAGATGAGCCGGCAGGAATCACGCAGCTCAGCAGGCCCTGATCACGTGACTCTGCAGGCACTGATCACGTGGCTGATCAAGTCCAGATCACGTGACTGAGCAGGCACTGATCACGTGGCTATCATGCACTGATGACGGGACTGCGCATGCACTGATGACGTGGCTGATCGGGCACTGATCACATGGCTCATCATGCACTGATCACGTGTTTATCAGGCAATGATCAGTGACTGACAGGCGCTGATCATGGGACTGTGCACGCACTGATCACGGTGGCTGATCAGTGAACTGACCACCTGACTGCGCATGCAGTGATCACCTGGCTGGTCGTTCACTGATCACGTGTTTATCATACGGTGATCACGTGACTGAGAGGCGCTGATCACGTGACTGTGCCGTCAGTGATCACGTGGCTGAGCAGGCACTGATATCGTGACTGAGCATGCACTGATCATGTGCCGGGAGCCGGGGAGGCATTCCACTCTGGACAAAGGTCATGAGGAAGGAGGCTCGGCATACGCAAATGCGGGATCGAGCCTCAGGAGTCCACCCGGATATTCTCGAGCATCTCCCCCAAAAAAACCGGAGTCTGCCTACTGTATTGCTTTGTGCTCTCACCTCTGATTTCACTGGGGGCTGTCCCCCACCAGCATCTCGCTCTCTCTGTCAAAGAGTTAACTTACAGCTCCAATTCATAAAGTTCCTTGTCATTCTTCCCTTTAACTTCCAGCTGAGTCTCCATCTGGAGCGCGGAACCCACCACGCTTACTAATTATGCCTGGGCTGCTAAGACCCACTCGAGAAGGTGTCTAGGGTGAGGCACCTTTCGCTATTCGAGAGGGCGCCTGCGGCCTACGTAAGTGGTGCAAACTTCTTGTCTTGAAGTTTGATTGGTCTTCCGCGTAAACCAAGCTACTCAGTCTCTTTTCTCCACCGAATTTTCCTACTGAGCTCTCCTCATACTATTATTCTTGACATCTCTGATTAGCATATAAATAGTCGCCTAGGCCATCTCTCCTTCGAATACCCTGGATCAGTTGGGGCTGGTCCCCGGCAGGTGGCGACCGAACAGGGACCTCAGGAGGCAATACTCAAAGAGCTGAGCAGACACGAACCACGCAATCAGCAGGCAATAAGCATGGAGCTCAGCAGTGACGAATCATGCTGCTCAACTGGCAATAATCAAGCACGTGACCAGGCAGGAATCACGCAGCTCAGCTGGCAATTGTCAAGCAGATGAGCCGACAGGAATCACGCAGCTCAGATGGCAATTGTCATGCAGATGAGCCGGCAGGAATCACGCAGCTCAGCAGGCCCTGATCACGTGGCTGATCAAGTCCAGAACACGTGACTGAGCATGCACTGATCACGTGGCTATCATGCACTGATGACGTGACTGCGCATGCACTGATGACGTGGCTGATCGGGCACTGATCACATGGCTCATCATGCACTGATCACGTGTTTATCAGGCAATGATCAGTGACTGACAGGCGCTGATCATGGGACTGTGCACGCACTGATCACGTGGCTATCATGCACTGATCACGTGACTGCGCATGCACTGATGACGTGGCTGTTCGGGCACTGATCACGTGTTTATCAGGCAGTGATCAGTGACTGACAGGCGCTGATCAGGGGACTGTGCACGCACTGATCAGGTGGCTGATCAGGAACTGACCACCTGACCGCGCATGCAGTGATCACGTGGCTGGTCGTTCACTGATCACGTGTTTATCATACGGTGATCACGTGACTGAGAGGCGCTGATCACGTGACTGTGCCGTCAGTGATCACGTGGCTGAGCAGGCACTGATATCGTGACTGAGCATGCACTGATCATGTGCCGGGAGCCGGGGAGGCATTCCACTCTGGACAAAGGTCATGAGGAAGGAGGCTCGGCATACGCAAATGCGGGATCGAGCCTCAGGAGTCCACCCGGATATTCTCGAGCATCTCCCCCCAAAAAAACCGGAGTCTGCCTACTGTATTGCTTTGTGCTCTCACCTCTGATTTCACTGGGGGCTGTCCCCCACCACCATCTCGCTCTCTCTGTCAAAGAGTTAACTTACAGCTCCAATTCATAAAGTTCCTTGTCATTCTTCCCTTTAACTTCCAGCTGAGTCTCCATCTGGAGCGCGGAACCCACCACGCTTACTAATTATGCCTGGGCTGCTAAGACCCACTCGAGAAGGTGTCTAGGGTGAGGCACCTTTCGCTATTCGAGAGGGCGCCTGCGGCCTACGTAAGTGGTGCAAACTTCTTGTCTTGAAGTTTGATTGGTCTTCCGCGTAAACCAAGCTACTCAGTCTCTTTTCTCCACCGAATTTTCCTACTGAGCTCTCCTCATACTATTATTCTTGACATCTCTGATTAGCATATAAATAGTCGCCTAGGCCATCTCTCCTTCGAATACCCTGGATCAGTTGGGGCTGGTCCCCGGCAGGTGGCGACCGAACAGGGACCTCAGGAGGCAATACTCAAAGAGCTGAGCAGACACGAACCACGCAATCAGCAGGCAATAAGCATGGAGCTCAGCAGTGACGAATCATGCTGCTCAACTGGCAATAATCAAGCACGTGACCAGGCAGGAATCACGCAGCTCAGCTGGCAATTGTCAAGCAGATGAGCCGACAGGAATCACGCAGCTCAGCTGGCAATTGTCATGCAGATGAGCCGGCAGGAATCACGCAGCTCAGCAGGCCCTGATCACGTGACTCTGCAGGCACTGATCACGTGGCTGATCAAGTCCAGATCACGTGACTGAGCATGCACTGATCACGTGGCTATCATGCACTGATGACGTGACTGCGCATGCACTGATGACGTGGCTGATCGGGCACTGATCACATGGCTCATCATGCACTGATCACGTGTTTATCAGGCAGGCGCTGATCAGTGCACTGACAGGCGCTGATCATGGGACTGTGCGTGCACTGATCAGTGTGGCTGATCAGGAACTGACCACCTGACTGACCGCGCATGCAGTGATCACGTGGCTGGTCGTTCACTGATCACGTGTTTATCATACGGTGATCACGTGACTGAGAGGCGCTGATCACGTGACTGTGCCGTCAGTGATCACGTGGCTGAGCAGGCACTGATATCGTGACTGAGCATGCACTGATCATGTGCCGGGAGCCGGGGAGGCATTCCACTCTGGACAAAGGTCATGAGGAAGGAGGCTCGGCATACGCAAATGCGGGATCGAGCCTCAGGAGTCCACCCGGATATTCTCGAGCATCTCCCCCAAAAAAACCGGAGTCTGCCTACTGTATTGCTTTGTGCTCTCACCTCTGATTTCACTGGGGGCTGTCCCCCACCACCATCTCGCTCTCTCTGTCAAAGAGTTAACTTACAGCTCCAATTCATAAAGTTCCTTGTCATTCTTCCCTTTAACTTCCAGCTGAGTCTCCATCTGGAGCGCGGAACCCACCACGCTTACTAATTATGCCTGGGCTGCTAAGACCCACTCGAGAAGGTGTCTAGGGTGAGGCACCTTTCGCTATTCGAGAGGGCGCCTGCGGCCTACGTAAGTGGTGCAAACTTCTTGTCTTGAAGTTTGATTGGTCTTCCGCGTAAACCAAGCTACTCAGTCTCTTTTCTCCACCGAATTTTCCTACTGAGCTCTCCTCATACTATTATTCTTGACATCTCTGATTAGCATATAAATAGTCGCCTAGGCCATCTCTCCTTCGAATACCCTGGATCAGTTGGGGCTGGTCCCCGGCAGGTGGCGACCGAACAGGGACCTCAGGAGGCAATACTCAAAGAGCTGAGCAGACACGAACCACGCAATCAGCAGGCAATAAGCATGGAGCTCAGCAGTGACGAATCATGCTGCTCAACTGGCAATAATCAAGCACGTGACCAGGCAGGAATCACGCAGCTCAGCTGGCAATTGTCAAGCAGATGAGCCGACAGGAATCACGCAGCTCAGCTGGCAATTGTCATGCAGATGAGCCGGCAGGAATCACGCAGCTCAGCAGGCCCTGATCACGTGACTCTGCAGGCACTGATCACGTGGCTGATCAAGTCCAGATCACGTGACTGAGCATGCACTGATCACGTGGCTATCATGCACTGATGACGTGACTGCGCATGCACTGATGACGTGGCTGATCGGGCACTGATCACATGGCTCATCATGCACTGATCACGTGTTTATCAGGCAATGATCAGTGACTGACAGGCGCTGATCATGGGACTGTGCACGCACTGATCACGTGGCTATCATGCACTGATCACGTGACTGCGCATGCACTGATGACGTGGCTGTTCGGGCACTGATCACGTGTTTATCAGGCAGTGATCAGTGACTGACAGGCGCTGATCAGGGGACTGTGCACGCACTGATCAGGTGGCTGATCAGGAACTGACCACCTGACCGCGCATGCAGTGATCACGTGGCTGGTCGTTCACTGATCACGTGTTTATCATACGGTGATCACGTGACTGAGAGGCGCTGATCACGTGACTGTGCCGTCAGTGATCACGTGGCTGAGCAGGCACTGATATCGTGACTGAGCATGCACTGATCATGTGCCGGGAGCCGGGGAGGCATTCCACTCTGGACAAAGGTCATGAGGAAGGAGGCTCGGCATACGCAAATGCGGGATCGAGCCTCAGGAGTCCACCCGGATATTCTCGAGCATCTCCCCCCAAAAAACCGGAGTCTGCCTACTGTATTGCTTTGTGCTCTCACCTCTGATTTCACTGGGGGCTGTCCCCCACCACCATCTCGCTCTCTCTGTCAAAGAGTTAACTTACAGCTCCAATTCATAAAGTTCCTTGTCATTCTTCCCTTTAACTTCCAGCTGAGTCTCCATCTGGAGCGCGGAACCCACCACGCTTACTAATTATGCCTGGGCTGCTAAGACCCACTCGAGAAGGTGTCTAGGGTGAGGCACCTTTCGCTATTCGAGAGGGCGCCTGCGGCCTACGTAAGTGGTGCAAACTTCTTGTCTTGAAGTTTGATTGGTCTTCCGCGTAAACCAAGCTACTCAGTCTCTTTTCTCCACCGAATTTTCCTACTGAGCTCTCCTCATACTATTATTCTTGACATCTCTGATTAGCATATAAATAGTCGCCTAGGCCATCTCTCCTTCGAATACCCTGGATCAGTTGGGGCTGGTCCCCGGCAGGTGGCGACCGAACAGGGACCTCAGGAGGCAATACTCAAAGAGCTGAGCAGACACGAACCACGCAATCAGCAGGCAATAAGCATGGAGCTCAGCAGTGACGAATCATGCTGCTCAACTGGCAATAATCAAGCACGTGACCAGGCAGGAATCACGCAGCTCAGCTGGCAATTGTCAAGCAGATGAGCCGACAGGAATCACGCAGCTCAGATGGCAATTGTCATGCAGATGAGCCGGCAGGAATCACGCAGCTCAGCAGGCCCTGATCACGTGACTCTGCAGGCACTGATCACGTGGCTGATCAAGTCCAGATCACGTGACTGAGCATGCACTGATCACGTGGCTATCATGCACTGATGACGTGACTGCGCATGCACTGATGACGTGGCTGATCGGGCACTGATCACATGGCTCATCATGCACTGATCACGTGTTCAGGCAATGATCAGTGACTGACAGGCGCTGATCACTGTGCACTGATCACGTGGCTATCATGCACTGATCACTGGCATGCACTGATGACGTGGCTGTTCGGGCACTGATCACGTGTTTATGGCAGTGATCAGCTGAACTGTGACCACCACTGACCGCGCATGCAGTGATCACGTGGCTGGTCGTTCACTGATCACGTGTTTATCATACGGTGATCACGTGACTGAGAGGCGCTGATCACGTGACTGTGCCGTCAGTGATCACGTGGCTGAGCAGGCACTGATATCGTGACTGAGCATGCACTGATCATGTGCCGGGAGCCGGGGAGGCATTCCACTCTGGACAAAGGTCATGAGGAAGGAGGCTCGGCATACGCAAATGCGGGATCGAGCCTCAGGAGTCCACCCGGATATTCTCGAGCATCTCCCCCCAAAAAACCGGAGTCTGCCTACTGTATTGCTTTGTGCTCTCACCTCTGATTTCACTGGGGGCTGTCCCCCACCACCATCTCGCTCTCTCTGTCAAAGAGTTAACTTACAGCTCCAATTCATAAAGTTCCTTGTCATTCTTCCCTTTAACTTCCAGCTGAGTCTCCATCTGGAGCGCGGAACCCACCACGCTTACTAATTATGCCTGGGCTGCTAAGACCCACTCGAGAAGGTGTCTAGGGTGAGGCACCTTTCGCTATTCGAGAGGGCGCCTGCGGCCTACGTAAGTGGTGCAAACTTCTTGTCTTGAAGTTTGATTGGTCTTCCGCGTAAACCAAGCTACTCAGTCTCTTTTCTCCACCGAATTTTCCTACTGAGCTCTCCTCATACTATTATTCTTGACATCTCTGATTAGCATATAAATAGTCGCCTAGGCCATCTCTCCTTCGAATACCCTGGATCAGTTGGGGCTGGTCCCCGGCAGGTGGCGACCGAACAGGGACCTCAGGAGGCAATACTCAAAGAGCTGAGCAGACACGAACCACGCAATCAGCAGGCAATAAGCATGGAGCTCAGCAGTGACGAATCATGCTGCTCAACTGGCAATAATCAAGCACGTGACCAGGCAGGAATCACGCAGCTCAGCTGGCAATTGTCAAGCAGATGAGCCGACAGGAATCACGCAGCTCAGCTGGCAATTGTCATGCAGATGAGCCGGCAGGAATCACGCAGCTCAGCAGGCCCTGATCACGTGACTCTGCAGGCACTGATCACGTGGCTGATCAAGTCCAGATCACGTGACTGAGCATGCACTGATCACGTGGCTATCATGCACTGATGACGTGACTGCGCATGCACTGATGACGTGGCTGATCGGGCACTGATCACATGGCTCATCATGCACTGATCACGTGTTTATCAGGCAATGATCAGTGACTGACAGGCGCTGATCATGGGACTGTGCACGCACTGATCACGTGGCTATCATGCACTGATCACGTGACTGCGCATGCACTGATGACGTGGCTGTTCGGGCACTGATCACGTGTTTATCAGGCAGTGATCAGTGACTGACAGGCGCTGATCAGGGGACTGTGCACGCACTGATCAGGTGGCTGATCAGGAACTGACCACCTGACCGCGCATGCAGTGATCACGTGGCTGGTCGTTCACTGATCACGTGTTTATCATACGGTGATCACGTGACTGAGAGGCGCTGATCACGTGACTGTGCCGTCAGTGATCACGTGGCTGAGCAGGCACTGATATCGTGACTGAGCATGCACTGATCATGTGCCGGGAGCCGGGGAGGCATTCCACTCTGGACAAAGGTCATGAGGAAGGAGGCTCGGCATACGCAAATGCGGGATCGAGCCTCAGGAGTCCACCCGGATATTCTCGAGCATCTCCCCCAAAAAAACCGGAGTCTGCCTACTGTATTGCTTTGTGCTCTCACCTCTGATTTCACTGGGGGCTGTCCCCCACCACCATCTCGCTCTCTCTGTCAAAGAGTTAACTTACAGCTCCAATTCATAAAGTTCCTTGTCATTCTTCCCTTTAACTTCCAGCTGAGTCTCCATCTGGAGCGCGGAACCCACCACGCTTACTAATTATGCCTGGGCTGCTAAGACCCACTCGAGAAGGTGTCTAGGGTGAGGCACCTTTCGCTATTCGAGAGGGCGCCTGCGGCCTACGTAAGTGGTGCAAACTTCTTGTCTTGAAGTTTGATTGGTCTTCCGCGTAAACCAAGCTACTCAGTCTCTTTTCTCCACCGAATTTTCCTACTGAGCTCTCCTCATACTATTATTCTTGACATCTCTGATTAGCATATAAATAGTCGCCTAGGCCATCTCTCCTTCGAATACCCTGGATCAGTTGGGGCTGGTCCCCGGCAGGTGGCGACCGAACAGGGACCTCAGGAGGCAATACTCAAAGAGCTGAGCAGACACGAACCACGCAATCAGCAGGCAATAAGCATGGAGCTCAGCAGTGACGAATCATGCTGCTCAACTGGCAATAATCAAGCACGTGACCAGGCAGGAATCACGCAGCTCAGCTGGCAATTGTCAAGCAGATGAGCCGACAGGAATCACGCAGCTCAGATGGCAATTGTCATGCAGATGAGCCGGCAGGAATCACGCAGCTCAGCAGGCCCTGATCACGTGACTCTGCAGGCACTGATCACGTGGCTGATCAAGTCCAGATCACGTGACTGAGCATGCACTGATCACGTGGCTATCATGCACTGATGACGTGACTGCGCATGCACTGATGACGTGGCTGATCGGGCACTGATCACATGGCTCATCATGCACTGATCACGTGTTTATCAGGCAATGATCAGTGACTGACAGGCGCTGATCATGGGACTGTGCACGCACTGATCACGTGGCTATCATGCACTGATCACGTGACTGCGCATGCACTGATGACGTGGCTGTTCGGGCACTGATCACGTGTTTATCAGGCAGTGATCAGTGACTGACAGGCGCTGATCAGGGGACTGTGCACGCACTGATCAGGTGGCTGATCAGGAACTGACCACCTGACCGCGCATGCAGTGATCACGTGGCTGGTCGTTCACTGATCACGTGTTTATCATACGGTGATCACGTGACTGAGAGGCGCTGATCACGTGACTGTGCCGTCAGTGATCACGTGGCTGAGCAGGCACTGATATCGTGACTGAGCATGCACTGATCATGTGCCGGGAGCCGGGGAGGCATTCCACTCTGGACAAAGGTCATGAGGAAGGAGGCTCGGCATACGCAAATGCGGGATCGAGCCTCAGGAGTCCACCCGGATATTCTCGAGCATCTCCCCCCAAAAAAACCGGAGTCTGCCTACTGTATTGCTTTGTGCTCTCACCTCTGATTTCACTGGGGGCTGTCCCCCACCACCATCTCGCTCTCTCTGTCAAAGAGTTAACTTACAGCTCCAATTCATAAAGTTCCTTGTCATTCTTCCCTTTAACTTCCAGCTGAGTCTCCATCTGGAGCGCGGAACCCACCACGCTTACTAATTATGCCTGGGCTGCTAAGACCCACTCGAGAAGGTGTCTAGGGTGAGGCACCTTTCGCTATTCGAGAGGGCGCCTGCGGCCTACGTAAGTGGTGCAAACTTCTTGTCTTGAAGTTTGATTGGTCTTCCGCGTAAACCAAGCTACTCAGTCTCTTTTCTCCACCGAATTTTCCTACTGAGCTCTCCTCATACTATTATTCTTGACATCTCTGATTAGCATATAAATAGTCGCCTAGGCCATCTCTCCTTCGAATACCCTGGATCAGTTGGGGCTGGTCCCCGGCAGGTGGCGACCGAACAGGGACCTCAGGAGGCAATACTCAAAGAGCTGAGCAGACACGAACCACGCAATCAGCAGGCAATAAGCATGGAGCTCAGCAGTGACGAATCATGCTGCTCAACTGGCAATAATCAAGCACGTGACCAGGCAGGAATCACGCAGCTCAGCTGGCAATTGTCAAGCAGATGAGCCGACAGGAATCACGCAGCTCAGATGGCAATTGTCATGCAGATGAGCCGGCAGGAATCACGCAGCTCAGCAGGCCCTGATCACGTGACTCTGCAGGCACTGATCACGTGGCTGATCAAGTCCAGATCACGTGACTGAGCATGCACTGATCACGTGGCTATCATGCACTGATGACGTGACTGCGCATGCACTGATGACGTGGCTGATCGGGCACTGATCACATGGCTCATCATGCACTGATCACGTGTTTATCAGGCAATGATCAGTGACTGACAGGCGCTGATCATGGGACTGTGCACGCACTGATCACGTGGCTATCATGCACTGATCACGTGACTGCGCATGCACTGATGACGTGGCTGTTCGGGCACTGATCACGTGTTTATCAGGCAGTGATCAGTGACTGACAGGCGCTGATCAGGGGACTGTGCACGCACTGATCAGGTGGCTGATCAGGAACTGACCACCTGACCGCGCATGCAGTGATCACGTGGCTGGTCGTTCACTGATCACGTGTTTATCATACGGTGATCACGTGACTGAGAGGCGCTGATCACGTGACTGTGCCGTCAGTGATCACGTGGCTGAGCAGGCACTGATATCGTGACTGAGCATGCACTGATCATGTGCCGGGAGCCGGGGAGGCATTCCACTCTGGACAAAGGTCATGAGGAAGGAGGCTCGGCATACGCAAATGCGGGATCGAGCCTCAGGAGTCCACCCGGATATTCTCGAGCATCTCCCCCCAAAAAAACCGGAGTCTGCCTACTGTATTGCTTTGTGCTCTCACCTCTGATTTCACTGGGGGCTGTCCCCCACCACCATCTCGCTCTCTCTGTCAAAGAGTTAACTTACAGCTCCAATTCATAAAGTTCCTTGTCATTCTTCCCTTTAACTTCCAGCTGAGTCTCCATCTGGAGCGCGGAACCCACCACGCTTACTAATTATGCCTGGGCTGCTAAGACCCACTCGAGAAGGTGTCTAGGGTGAGGCACCTTTCGCTATTCGAGAGGGCGCCTGCGGCCTACGTAAGTGGTGCAAACTTCTTGTCTTGAAGTTTGATTGGTCTTCCGCGTAAACCAAGCTACTCAGTCTCTTTTCTCCACCGAATTTTCCTACTGAGCTCTCCTCATACTATTATTCTTGACATCTCTGATTAGCATATAAATAGTCGCCTAGGCCATCTCTCCTTCGAATACCCTGGATCAGTTGGGGCTGGTCCCCGGCAGGTGGCGACCGAACAGGGACCTCAGGAGGCAATACTCAAAGAGCTGAGCAGACACGAACCACGCAATCAGCAGGCAATAAGCATGGAGCTCAGCAGTGACGAATCATGCTGCTCAACTGGCAATAATCAAGCACGTGACCAGGCAGGAATCACGCAGCTCAGCTGGCAATTGTCAAGCAGATGAGCCGACAGGAATCACGCAGCTCAGATGGCAATTGTCATGCAGATGAGCCGGCAGGAATCACGCAGCTCAGCAGGCCCTGATCACGTGACTCTGCAGGCACTGATCACGTGGCTGATCAAGTCCAGATCACGTGACTGAGCATGCACTGATCACGTGGCTATCATGCACTGATGACGTGACTGCGCATGCACTGATGACGTGGCTGATCGGGCACTGATCACATGGCTCATCATGCACTGATCACGTGTTTATCAGGCAATGATCAGTGACTGACAGGCGCTGATCATGGGACTGTGCACGCACTGATCACGTGGCTATCATGCACTGATCACGTGACTGCGCATGCACTGATGACGTGGCTGTTCGGGCACTGATCACGTGTTTATCAGGCAGTGATCAGTGACTGACAGGCGCTGATCAGGGGACTGTGCACGCACTGATCAGGTGGCTGATCAGGAACTGACCACCTGACCGCGCATGCAGTGATCACGTGGCTGGTCGTTCACTGATCACGTGTTTATCATACGGTGATCACGTGACTGAGAGGCGCTGATCACGTGACTGTGCCGTCAGTGATCACGTGGCTGAGCAGGCACTGATATCGTGACTGAGCATGCACTGATCATGTGCCGGGAGCCGGGGAGGCATTCCACTCTGGACAAAGGTCATGAGGAAGGAGGCTCGGCATACGCAAATGCGGGATCGAGCCTCAGGAGTCCACCCGGATATTCTCGAGCATCTCCCCCAAAAAAACCGGAGTCTGCCTACTGTATTGCTTTGTGCTCTCACCTCTGATTTCACTGGGGGCTGTCCCCCACCACCATCTCGCTCTCTCTGTCAAAGAGTTAACTTACAGCTCCAATTCATAAAGTTCCTTGTCATTCTTCCCTTTAACTTCCAGCTGAGTCTCCATCTGGAGCGCGGAACCCACCACGCTTACTAATTATGCCTGGGCTGCTAAGACCCACTCGAGAAGGTGTCTAGGGTGAGGCACCTTTCGCTATTCGAGAGGGCGCCTGCGGCCTACGTAAGTGGTGCAAACTTCTTGTCTTGAAGTTTGATTGGTCTTCCGCGTAAACCAAGCTACTCAGTCTCTTTTCTCCACCGAATTTTCCTACTGAGCTCTCCTCATACTATTATTCTTGACATCTCTGATTAGCATATAAATAGTCGCCTAGGCCATCTCTCCTTCGAATACCCTGGATCAGTTGGGGCTGGTCCCCGGCAGGTGGCGACCGAACAGGGACCTCAGGAGGCAATACTCAAAGAGCTGAGCAGACACGAACCACGCAATCAGCAGGCAATAAGCATGGAGCTCAGCAGTGACGAATCATGCTGCTCAACTGGCAATAATCAAGCACGTGACCAGGCAGGAATCACGCAGCTCAGCTGGCAATTGTCAAGCAGATGAGCCGACAGGAATCACGCAGCTCAGCTGGCAATTGTCATGCAGATGAGCCGGCAGGAATCACGCAGCTCAGCAGGCCCTGATCACGTGACTCTGCAGGCACTGATCACGTGGCTGATCAAGTCCAGATCACGTGACTGAGCATGCACTGATCACGTGGCTATCATGCACTGATGACGTGACTGCGCATGCACTGATGACGTGGCTGATCGGGCACTGATCACATGGCTCATCATGCACTGATCACGTGTTTATCAGGCAATGATCAGTGACTGACAGGCGCTGATCATGGGACTGTGCACGCACTGATCACGTGGCTATCATGCACTGATCACGTGACTGCGCATGCACTGATGACGTGGCTGTTCGGGCACTGATCACGTGTTTATCAGGCAGTGATCAGTGACTGACAGGCGCTGATCAGGGGACTGTGCACGCACTGATCAGGTGGCTGATCAGGAACTGACCACCTGACCGCGCATGCAGTGATCACGTGGCTGGTCGTTCACTGATCACGTGTTTATCATACGGTGATCACGTGACTGAGAGGCGCTGATCACGTGACTGTGCCGTCAGTGATCACGTGGCTGAGCAGGCACTGATATCGTGACTGAGCATGCACTGATCATGTGCCGGGAGCCGGGGAGGCATTCCACTCTGGACAAAGGTCATGAGGAAGGAGGCTCGGCATACGCAAATGCGGGATCGAGCCTCAGGAGTCCACCCGGATATTCTCGAGCATCTCCCCCCAAAAAACCGGAGTCTGCCTACTGTATTGCTTTGTGCTCTCACCTCTGATTTCACTGGGGGCTGTCCCCCACCACCATCTCGCTCTCTCTGTCAAAGAGTTAACTTACAGCTCCAATTCATAAAGTTCCTTGTCATTCTTCCCTTTAACTTCCAGCTGAGTCTCCATCTGGAGCGCGGAACCCACCACGCTTACTAATTATGCCTGGGCTGCTAAGACCCACTCGAGAAGGTGTCTAGGGTGAGGCACCTTTCGCTATTCGAGAGGGCGCCTGCGGCCTACGTAAGTGGTGCAAACTTCTTGTCTTGAAGTTTGATTGGTCTTCCGCGTAAACCAAGCTACTCAGTCTCTTTTCTCCACCGAATTTTCCTACTGAGCTCTCCTCATACTATTATTCTTGACATCTCTGATTAGCATATAAATAGTCGCCTAGGCCATCTCTCCTTCGAATACCCTGGATCAGTTGGGGCTGGTCCCCGGCAGGTGGCGACCGAACAGGGACCTCAGGAGGCAATACTCAAAGAGCTGAGCAGACACGAACCACGCAATCAGCAGGCAATAAGCATGGAGCTCAGCAGTGACGAATCATGCTGCTCAACTGGCAATAATCAAGCACGTGACCAGGCAGGAATCACGCAGCTCAGCTGGCAATTGTCAAGCAGATGAGCCGACAGGAATCACGCAGCTCAGATGGCAATTGTCATGCAGATGAGCCGGCAGGAATCACGCAGCTCAGCAGGCCCTGATCACGTGACTCTGCAGGCACTGATCACGTGGCTGATCAAGTCCAGATCACGTGACTGAGCATGCACTGATCACGTGGCTATCATGCACTGATGACGTGACTGCGCATGCACTGATGACGTGGCTGATCGGGCACTGATCACATGGCTCATCATGCACTGATCACGTGTTTATCAGGCAATGATCAGTGACTGACAGGCGCTGATCATGGGACTGTGCACGCACTGATCACGTGGCTATCATGCACTGATCACGTGACTGCGCATGCACTGATGACGTGGCTGTTCGGGCACTGATCACGTGTTTATCAGGCAGTGATCAGTGACTGACAGGCGCTGATCAGGGGACTGTGCACGCACTGATCAGGTGGCTGATCAGGAACTGACCACCTGACCGCGCATGCAGTGATCACGTGGCTGGTCGTTCACTGATCACGTGTTTATCATACGGTGATCACGTGACTGAGAGGCGCTGATCACGTGACTGTGCCGTCAGTGATCACGTGGCTGAGCAGGCACTGATATCGTGACTGAGCATGCACTGATCATGTGCCGGGAGCCGGGGAGGCATTCCACTCTGGACAAAGGTCATGAGGAAGGAGGCTCGGCATACGCAAATGCGGGATCGAGCCTCAGGAGTCCACCCGGATATTCTCGAGCATCTCCCCCCAAAAACCGGAGTCTGCCTACTGTATTGCTTTGTGCTCTCACCTCTGATTTCACTGGGGGCTGTCCCCCACCACCATCTCGCTCTCTCTGTCAAAGAGTTAACTTACAGCTCCAATTCATAAAGTTCCTTGTCATTCTTCCCTTTAACTTCCAGCTGAGTCTCCATCTGGAGCGCGGAACCCACCACGCTTACTAATTATGCCTGGGCTGCTAAGACCCACTCGAGAAGGTGTCTAGGGTGAGGCACCTTTCGCTATTCGAGAGGGCGCCTGCGGCCTACGTAAGTGGTGCAAACTTCTTGTCTTGAAGTTTGATTGGTCTTCCGCGTAAACCAAGCTACTCAGTCTCTTTTCTCCACCGAATTTTCCTACTGAGCTCTCCTCATACTATTATTCTTGACATCTCTGATTAGCATATAAATAGTCGCCTAGGCCATCTCTCCTTCGAATACCCTGGATCAGTTGGGGCTGGTCCCCGGCAGGTGGCGACCGAACAGGGACCTCAGGAGGCAATACTCAAAGAGCTGAGCAGACACGAACCACGCAATCAGCAGGCAATAAGCATGGAGCTCAGCAGTGACGAATCATGCTGCTCAACTGGCAATAATCAAGCACGTGACCAGGCAGGAATCACGCAGCTCAGCTGGCAATTGTCAAGCAGATGAGCCGACAGGAATCACGCAGCTCAGCTGGCAATTGTCATGCAGATGAGCCGGCAGGAATCACGCAGCTCAGCAGGCCCTGATCACGTGACTCTGCAGGCACTGATCACGTGGCTGATCAAGTCCAGATCACGTGACTGAGCATGCACTGATCACGTGGCTATCATGCACTGATGACGTGACTGCGCATGCACTGATGACGTGGCTGATCGGGCACTGATCACATGGCTCATCATGCACTGATCACGTGTTTATCAGGCAATGATCAGTGACTGACAGGCGCTGATCATGGGACTGTGCACGCACTGATCACGTGGCTATCATGCACTGATCACGTGACTGCGCATGCACTGATGACGTGGCTGTTCGGGCACTGATCACGTGTTTATCAGGCAGTGATCAGTGACTGACAGGCGCTGATCAGGGGACTGTGCACGCACTGATCAGGTGGCTGATCAGGAACTGACCACCTGACCGCGCATGCAGTGATCACGTGGCTGGTCGTTCACTGATCACGTGTTTATCATACGGTGATCACGTGACTGAGAGGCGCTGATCACGTGACTGTGCCGTCAGTGATCACGTGGCTGAGCAGGCACTGATATCGTGACTGAGCATGCACTGATCATGTGCCGGGAGCCGGGGAGGCATTCCACTCTGGACAAAGGTCATGAGGAAGGAGGCTCGGCATACGCAAATGCGGGATCGAGCCTCAGGAGTCCACCCGGATATTCTCGAGCATCTCCCCCCAAAAAAACCGGAGTCTGCCTACTGTATTGCTTTGTGCTCTCACCTCTGATTTCACTGGGGGCTGTCCCCCACCACCATCTCGCTCTCTCTGTCAAAGAGTTAACTTACAGCTCCAATTCATAAAGTTCCTTGTCATTCTTCCCTTTAACTTCCAGCTGAGTCTCCATCTGGAGCGCGGAACCCACCACGCTTACTAATTATGCCTGGGCTGCTAAGACCCACTCGAGAAGGTGTCTAGGGTGAGGCACCTTTCGCTATTCGAGAGGGCGCCTGCGGCCTACGTAAGTGGTGCAAACTTCTTGTCTTGAAGTTTGATTGGTCTTCCGCGTAAACCAAGCTACTCAGTCTCTTTTCTCCACCGAATTTTCCTACTGAGCTCTCCTCATACTATTATTCTTGACATCTCTGATTAGCATATAAATAGTCGCCTAGGCCATCTCTCCTTCGAATACCCTGGATCAGTTGGGGCTGGTCCCCGGCAGGTGGCGACCGAACAGGGACCTCAGGAGGCAATACTCAAAGAGCTGAGCAGACACGAACCACGCAATCAGCAGGCAATAAGCATGGAGCTCAGCAGTGACGAATCATGCTGCTCAACTGGCAATAATCAAGCACGTGACCAGGCAGGAATCACGCAGCTCAGCTGGCAATTGTCAAGCAGATGAGCCGACAGGAATCACGCAGCTCAGATGGCAATTGTCATGCAGATGAGCCGGCAGGAATCACGCAGCTCAGCAGGCCCTGATCACGTGACTCTGCAGGCACTGATCACGTGGCTGATCAAGTCCAGATCACGTGACTGAGCATGCACTGATCACGTGGCTATCATGCACTGATGACGTGACTGCGCATGCACTGATGACGTGGCTGATCGGGCACTGATCACATGGCTCATCATGCACTGATCACGTGTTTATCAGGCAATGATCAGTGACTGACAGGCGCTGATCATGGGACTGTGCACGCACTGATCACGTGGCTATCATGCACTGATCACGTGACTGCGCATGCACTGATGACGTGGCTGTTCGGGCACTGATCACGTGTTTATCAGGCAGTGATCAGTGACTGACAGGCGCTGATCAGGGGACTGTGCACGCACTGATCAGGTGGCTGATCAGGAACTGACCACCTGACCGCGCATGCAGTGATCACGTGGCTGGTCGTTCACTGATCACGTGTTTATCATACGGTGATCACGTGACTGAGAGGCGCTGATCACGTGACTGTGCCGTCAGTGATCACGTGGCTGAGCAGGCACTGATATCGTGACTGAGCATGCACTGATCATGTGCCGGGAGCCGGGGAGGCATTCCACTCTGGACAAAGGTCATGAGGAAGGAGGCTCGGCATACGCAAATGCGGGATCGAGCCTCAGGAGTCCACCCGGATATTCTCGAGCATCTCCCCCAAAAAAACCGGAGTCTGCCTACTGTATTGCTTTGTGCTCTCACCTCTGATTTCACTGGGGGCTGTCCCCCACCACCATCTCGCTCTCTCTGTCAAAGAGTTAACTTACAGCTCCAATTCATAAAGTTCCTTGTCATTCTTCCCTTTAACTTCCAGCTGAGTCTCCATCTGGAGCGCGGAACCCACCACGCTTACTAATTATGCCTGGGCTGCTAAGACCCACTCGAGAAGGTGTCTAGGGTGAGGCACCTTTCGCTATTCGAGAGGGCGCCTGCGGCCTACGTAAGTGGTGCAAACTTCTTGTCTTGAAGTTTGATTGGTCTTCCGCGTAAACCAAGCTACTCAGTCTCTTTTCTCCACCGAATTTTCCTACTGAGCTCTCCTCATACTATTATTCTTGACATCTCTGATTAGCATATAAATAGTCGCCTAGGCCATCTCTCCTTCGAATACCCTGGATCAGTTGGGGCTGGTCCCCGGCAGGTGGCGACCGAACAGGGACCTCAGGAGGCAATACTCAAAGAGCTGAGCAGACACGAACCACGCAATCAGCAGGCAATAAGCATGGAGCTCAGCAGTGACGAATCATGCTGCTCAACTGGCAATAATCAAGCACGTGACCAGGCAGGAATCACGCAGCTCAGCTGGCAATTGTCAAGCAGATGAGCCGACAGGAATCACGCAGCTCAGATGGCAATTGTCATGCAGATGAGCCGGCAGGAATCACGCAGCTCAGCAGGCCCTGATCACGTGACTCTGCAGGCACTGATCACGTGGCTGATCAAGTCCAGATCACGTGACTGAGCATGCACTGATCACGTGGCTATCATGCACTGATGACGTGACTGCGCATGCACTGATGACGTGGCTGATCGGGCACTGATCACATGGCTCATCATGCACTGATCACGTGTTTATCAGGCAATGATCAGTGACTGACAGGCGCTGATCATGGGACTGTGCACGCACTGATCACGTGGCTATCATGCACTGATCACGTGACTGCGCATGCACTGATGACGTGGCTGTTCGGGCACTGATCACGTGTTTATCAGGCAGTGATCAGTGACTGACAGGCGCTGATCAGGGGACTGTGCACGCACTGATCAGGTGGCTGATCAGGAACTGACCACCTGACCGCGCATGCAGTGATCACGTGGCTGGTCGTTCACTGATCACGTGTTTATCATACGGTGATCACGTGACTGAGAGGCGCTGATCACGTGACTGTGCCGTCAGTGATCACGTGGCTGAGCAGGCACTGATATCGTGACTGAGCATGCACTGATCATGTGCCGGGAGCCGGGGAGGCATTCCACTCTGGACAAAGGTCATGAGGAAGGAGGCTCGGCATACGCAAATGCGGGATCGAGCCTCAGGAGTCCACCCGGATATTCTCGAGCATCTCCCCCCAAAAAAACCGGAGTCTGCCTACTGTATTGCTTTGTGCTCTCACCTCTGATTTCACTGGGGGCTGTCCCCCACCACCATCTCGCTCTCTCTGTCAAAGAGTTAACTTACAGCTCCAATTCATAAAGTTCCTTGTCATTCTTCCCTTTAACTTCCAGCTGAGTCTCCATCTGGAGCGCGGAACCCACCACGCTTACTAATTATGCCTGGGCTGCTAAGACCCACTCGAGAAGGTGTCTAGGGTGAGGCACCTTTCGCTATTCGAGAGGGCGCCTGCGGCCTACGTAAGTGGTGCAAACTTCTTGTCTTGAAGTTTGATTGGTCTTCCGCGTAAACCAAGCTACTCAGTCTCTTTTCTCCACCGAATTTTCCTACTGAGCTCTCCTCATACTATTATTCTTGACATCTCTGATTAGCATATAAATAGTCGCCTAGGCCATCTCTCCTTCGAATACCCTGGATCAGTTGGGGCTGGTCCCCGGCAGGTGGCGACCGAACAGGGACCTCAGGAGGCAATACTCAAAGAGCTGAGCAGACACGAACCACGCAATCAGCAGGCAATAAGCATGGAGCTCAGCAGTGACGAATCATGCTGCTCAACTGGCAATAATCAAGCACGTGACCAGGCAGGAATCACGCAGCTCAGCTGGCAATTGTCAAGCAGATGAGCCGACAGGAATCACGCAGCTCAGCTGGCAATTGTCATGCAGATGAGCCGGCAGGAATCACGCAGCTCAGCAGGCCCTGATCACGTGACTCTGCAGGCACTGATCACGTGGCTGATCAAGTCCAGATCACGTGACTGAGCATGCACTGATCACGTGGCTATCATGCACTGATGACGTGACTGCGCATGCACTGATGACGTGGCTGATCGGGCACTGATCACATGGCTCATCATGCACTGATCACGTGTTTATCAGGCAATGATCAGTGACTGACAGGCGCTGATCATGGGACTGTGCACGCACTGATCACGTGGCTATCATGCACTGATCACGTGACTGCGCATGCACTGATGACGTGGCTGTTCGGGCACTGATCACGTGTTTATCAGGCAGTGATCAGTGACTGACAGGCGCTGATCAGGGGACTGTGCACGCACTGATCAGGTGGCTGATCAGGAACTGACCACCTGACCGCGCATGCAGTGATCACGTGGCTGGTCGTTCACTGATCACGTGTTTATCATACGGTGATCACGTGACTGAGAGGCGCTGATCACGTGACTGTGCCGTCAGTGATCACGTGGCTGAGCAGGCACTGATATCGTGACTGAGCATGCACTGATCATGTGCCGGGAGCCGGGGAGGCATTCCACTCTGGACAAAGGTCATGAGGAAGGAGGCTCGGCATACGCAAATGCGGGATCGAGCCTCAGGAGTCCACCCGGATATTCTCGAGCATCTCCCCAAAAAAACCGGAGTCTGCCTACTGTATTGCTTTGTGCTCTCACCTCTGATTTCACTGGGGGCTGTCCCCCACCACCATCTCGCTCTCTCTGTCAAAGAGTTAACTTACAGCTCCAATTCATAAAGTTCCTTGTCATTCTTCCCTTTAACTTCCAGCTGAGTCTCCATCTGGAGCGCGGAACCCACCACGCTTACTAATTATGCCTGGGCTGCTAAGACCCACTCGAGAAGGTGTCTAGGGTGAGGCACCTTTCGCTATTCGAGAGGGCGCCTGCGGCCTACGTAAGTGGTGCAAACTTCTTGTCTTGAAGTTTGATTGGTCTTCCGCGTAAACCAAGCTACTCAGTCTCTTTTCTCCACCGAATTTTCCTACTGAGCTCTCCTCATACTATTATTCTTGACATCTCTGATTAGCATATAAATAGTCGCCTAGGCCATCTCTCCTTCGAATACCCTGGATCAGTTGGGGCTGGTCCCCGGCAGGTGGCGACCGAACAGGGACCTCAGGAGGCAATACTCAAAGAGCTGAGCAGACACGAACCACGCAATCAGCAGGCAATAAGCATGGAGCTCAGCAGTGACGAATCATGCTGCTCAACTGGCAATAATCAAGCACGTGACCAGGCAGGAATCACGCAGCTCAGCTGGCAATTGTCAAGCAGATGAGCCGACAGGAATCACGCAGCTCAGCTGGCAATTGTCATGCAGATGAGCCGGCAGGAATCACGCAGCTCAGCAGGCCCTGATCACGTGACTCTGCAGGCACTGATCACGTGGCTGATCAAGTCCAGATCACGTGACTGAGCATGCACTGATCACGTGGCTATCATGCACTGATGACGTGACTGCGCATGCACTGATGACGTGGCTGATCGGGCACTGATCACATGGCTCATCATGCACTGATCACGTGTTTATCAGGCAATGATCAGTGACTGACAGGCGCTGATCATGGGACTGTGCACGCACTGATCACGTGGCTATCATGCACTGATCACGTGACTGCGCATGCACTGATGACGTGGCTGTTCGGGCACTGATCACGTGTTTATCAGGCAGTGATCAGTGACTGACAGGCGCTGATCAGGGGACTGTGCACGCACTGATCAGGTGGCTGATCAGGAACTGACCACCTGACCGCGCATGCAGTGATCACGTGGCTGGTCGTTCACTGATCACGTGGCTATCATGCACTGATCACGTGACTGAGATGCACTGATGACGTGGCTGTGCACGATCAGTGATCACGTGATCTGAGCAGGCACTGATCATCGTGACTGATCATGGCTGATCTGATGATGCATGCCGTGATCACGTGGCTGGTCGTTCACTGATCACGTGTTTATCATACGGTGATCACGTGACTGAGAGGCGCTGATCACGTGACTGTGCCGTCAGTGATCACGTGGCTGAGCAGGCACTGATATCGTGACTGAGCATGCACTGATCATGTGCCGGGAGGAGGCATTCCACTCTGGACAAAGGTCATGAGGAAGGAGGCTCGGCATACGCAAATTCGAGCCTCGAGTCCACCCGGATATTCTCGAGCATCTCCCCCCAAAAACCGGAGTCTGCCTACTGTATTGCTTTGTGCTCTCACCTCTGATTTCACTGGGGGCTGTCCCCCACCACCATCTCGCTCTCTCTGTCAAAGAGTTAACTTACAGCTCCAATTCATAAAGTTCCTTGTCATTCTTCCCTTTAACTTCCAGCTGAGTCTCCATCTGGAGCGCGGAACCCACCACGCTTACTAATTATGCCTGGGCTGCTAAGACCCACTCGAGAAGGTGTCTAGGGTGAGGCACCTTTCGCTATTCGAGAGGGCGCCTGCGGCCTACGTAAGTGGTGCAAACTTCTTGTCTTGAAGTTTGATTGGTCTTCCGCGTAAACCAAGCTACTCAGTCTCTTTTCTCCACCGAATTTTCCTACTGAGCTCTCCTCATACTATTATTCTTGACATCTCTGATTAGCATATAAATAGTCGCCTAGGCCATCTCTCCTTCGAATACCCTGGATCAGTTGGGGCTGGTCCCCGGCAGGTGGCGACCGAACAGGGACCTCAGGAGGCAATACTCAAAGAGCTGAGCAGACACGAACCACGCAATCAGCAGGCAATAAGCATGGAGCTCAGCAGTGACGAATCATGCTGCTCAACTGGCAATAATCAAGCACGTGACCAGGCAGGAATCACGCAGCTCAGCTGGCAATTGTCAAGCAGATGAGCCGACAGGAATCACGCAGCTCAGCTGGCAATTGTCATGCAGATGAGCCGGCAGGAATCACGCAGCTCAGCAGGCCCTGATCACGTGACTCTGCAGGCACTGATCACGTGGCTGATCAAGTCCAGATCACGTGACTGAGCATGCACTGATCACGTGGCTATCATGCACTGATGACGTGACTGCGCATGCACTGATGACGTGGCTGATCGGGCACTGATCACATGGCTCATCATGCACTGATCACGTGTTTATCAGGCAATGATCAGTGACTGACAGGCGCTGATCATGGGACTGTGCACGCACTGATCACGTGGCTATCATGCACTGATCACGTGACTGCGCATGCACTGATGACGTGGCTGTTCGGGCACTGATCACGTGTTTATCAGGCAGTGATCAGTGACTGACAGGCGCTGATCAGGGGACTGTGCACGCACTGATCAGGTGGCTGATCAGGAACTGACCACCTGACCGCGCATGCAGTGATCACGTGGCTGGTCGTTCACTGATCACGTGTTTATCATACGGTGATCACGTGACTGAGAGGCGCTGATCACGTGACTGTGCCGTCAGTGATCACGTGGCTGAGCAGGCACTGATATCGTGACTGAGCATGCACTGATCATGTGCCGGGAGCCGGGGAGGCATTCCACTCTGGACAAAGGTCATGAGGAAGGAGGCTCGGCATACGCAAATGCGGGATCGAGCCTCAGGAGTCCACCCGGATATTCTCGAGCATCTCCCCCCAAAAAACCGGAGTCTGCCTACTGTATTGCTTTGTGCTCTCACCTCTGATTTCACTGGGGGCTGTCCCCCACCACCATCTCGCTCTCTCTGTCAAAGAGTTAACTTACAGCTCCAATTCATAAAGTTCCTTGTCATTCTTCCCTTTAACTTCCAGCTGAGTCTCCATCTGGAGCGCGGAACCCACCACGCTTACTAATTATGCCTGGGCTGCTAAGACCCACTCGAGAAGGTGTCTAGGGTGAGGCACCTTTCGCTATTCGAGAGGGCGCCTGCGGCCTACGTAAGTGGTGCAAACTTCTTGTCTTGAAGTTTGATTGGTCTTCCGCGTAAACCAAGCTACTCAGTCTCTTTTCTCCACCGAATTTTCCTACTGAGCTCTCCTCATACTATTATTCTTGACATCTCTGATTAGCATATAAATAGTCGCCTAGGCCATCTCTCCTTCGAATACCCTGGATCAGTTGGGGCTGGTCCCCGGCAGGTGGCGACCGAACAGGGACCTCAGGAGGCAATACTCAAAGAGCTGAGCAGACACGAACCACGCAATCAGCAGGCAATAAGCATGGAGCTCAGCAGTGACGAATCATGCTGCTCAACTGGCAATAATCAAGCACGTGACCAGGCAGGAATCACGCAGCTCAGCTGGCAATTGTCAAGCAGATGAGCCGACAGGAATCACGCAGCTCAGATGGCAATTGTCATGCAGATGAGCCGGCAGGAATCACGCAGCTCAGCAGGCCCTGATCACGTGACTCTGCAGGCACTGATCACGTGGCTGATCAAGTCCAGATCACGTGACTGAGCATGCACTGATCACGTGGCTATCATGCACTGATGACGTGACTGCGCATGCACTGATGACGTGGCTGATCGGGCACTGATCACATGGCTCATCATGCACTGATCACGTGTTTATCAGGCAATGATCAGTGACTGACAGGCGCTGATCATGGGACTGTGCACGCACTGATCACGTGGCTATCATGCACTGATCACGTGACTGCGCATGCACTGATGACGTGGCTGTTCGGGCACTGATCACGTGTTTATCAGGCAGTGATCAGTGACTGACAGGCGCTGATCAGGGGACTGTGCACGCACTGATCAGGTGGCTGATCAGGAACTGACCACCTGACCGCGCATGCAGTGATCACGTGGCTGGTCGTTCACTGATCACGTGTTTATCATACGGTGATCACGTGACTGAGAGGCGCTGATCACGTGACTGTGCCGTCAGTGATCACGTGGCTGAGCAGGCACTGATATCGTGACTGAGCATGCACTGATCATGTGCCGGGAGCCGGGGAGGCATTCCACTCTGGACAAAGGTCATGAGGAAGGAGGCTCGGCATACGCAAATGCGGGATCGAGCCTCAGGAGTCCACCCGGATATTCTCGAGCATCTCCCCCCAAAAAAACCGGAGTCTGCCTACTGTATTGCTTTGTGCTCTCACCTCTGATTTCACTGGGGGCTGTCCCCCACCACCATCTCGCTCTCTCTGTCAAAGAGTTAACTTACAGCTCCAATTCATAAAGTTCCTTGTCATTCTTCCCTTTAACTTCCAGCTGAGTCTCCATCTGGAGCGCGGAACCCACCACGCTTACTAATTATGCCTGGGCTGCTAAGACCCACTCGAGAAGGTGTCTAGGGTGAGGCACCTTTCGCTATTCGAGAGGGCGCCTGCGGCCTACGTAAGTGGTGCAAACTTCTTGTCTTGAAGTTTGATTGGTCTTCCGCGTAAACCAAGCTACTCAGTCTCTTTTCTCCACCGAATTTTCCTACTGAGCTCTCCTCATACTATTATTCTTGACATCTCTGATTAGCATATAAATAGTCGCCTAGGCCATCTCTCCTTCGAATACCCTGGATCAGTTGGGGCTGGTCCCCGGCAGGTGGCGACCGAACAGGGACCTCAGGAGGCAATACTCAAAGAGCTGAGCAGACACGAACCACGCAATCAGCAGGCAATAAGCATGGAGCTCAGCAGTGACGAATCATGCTGCTCAACTGGCAATAATCAAGCACGTGACCAGGCAGGAATCACGCAGCTCAGCTGGCAATTGTCAAGCAGATGAGCCGACAGGAATCACGCAGCTCAGATGGCAATTGTCATGCAGATGAGCCGGCAGGAATCACGCAGCTCAGCAGGCCCTGATCACGTGACTCTGCAGGCACTGATCACGTGGCTGATCAAGTCCAGATCACGTGACTGAGCATGCACTGATCACGTGGCTATCATGCACTGATGACGTGACTGCGCATGCACTGATGACGTGGCTGATGGCACTGATCATGGCTCATCATGCACTGATCACGTGTTTATCAGGCAATGATCAGTGACTGACAGGCGCTGATCATGGGACTGTGCACGCACTGATCACGTGGCTATCATGCACTGATCACGTGACTGCGCATGCACTGATGACGTGGCTGTTCGGGCACTGATCACGTGTTTATCAGGCAGTGATCAGTGACTGACAGGCGCTGATCAGGGGACTGTGCACGCACTGATCAGGTGGCTGATCAGGAACTGACCACCTGACCGCGCATGCAGTGATCACGTGGCTGGTCGTTCACTGATCACGTGTTTATCATACGGTGATCACGTGACTGAGAGGCGCTGATCACGTGACTGTGCCGTCAGTGATCACGTGGCTGAGCAGGCACTGATATCGTGACTGAGCATGCACTGATCATGTGCCGGGAGCCGGGGAGGCATTCCACTCTGGACAAAGGTCATGAGGAAGGAGGCTCGGCATACGCAAATGCGGGATCGAGCCTCAGGAGTCCACCCGGATATTCTCGAGCATCTCCCCCAAAAAAACCGGAGTCTGCCTACTGTATTGCTTTGTGCTCTCACCTCTGATTTCACTGGGGGCTGTCCCCCACCACCATCTCGCTCTCTCTGTCAAAGAGTTAACTTACAGCTCCAATTCATAAAGTTCCTTGTCATTCTTCCCTTTAACTTCCAGCTGAGTCTCCATCTGGAGCGCGGAACCCACCACGCTTACTAATTATGCCTGGGCTGCTAAGACCCACTCGAGAAGGTGTCTAGGGTGAGGCACCTTTCGCTATTCGAGAGGGCGCCTGCGGCCTACGTAAGTGGTGCAAACTTCTTGTCTTGAAGTTTGATTGGTCTTCCGCGTAAACCAAGCTACTCAGTCTCTTTTCTCCACCGAATTTTCCTACTGAGCTCTCCTCATACTATTATTCTTGACATCTCTGATTAGCATATAAATAGTCGCCTAGGCCATCTCTCCTTCGAATACCCTGGATCAGTTGGGGCTGGTCCCCGGCAGGTGGCGACCGAACAGGGACCTCAGGAGGCAATACTCAAAGAGCTGAGCAGACACGAACCACGCAATCAGCAGGCAATAAGCATGGAGCTCAGCAGTGACGAATCATGCTGCTCAACTGGCAATAATCAAGCACGTGACCAGGCAGGAATCACGCAGCTCAGCTGGCAATTGTCAAGCAGATGAGCCGACAGGAATCACGCAGCTCAGATGGCAATTGTCATGCAGATGAGCCGGCAGGAATCACGCAGCTCAGCAGGCCCTGATCACGTGACTCTGCAGGCACTGATCACGTGGCTGATCAAGTCCAGATCACGTGACTGAGCATGCACTGATCACGTGGCTATCATGCACTGATGACGTGACTGCGCATGCACTGATGACGTGGCTGATCGGGCACTGATCACATGGCTCATCATGCACTGATCACGTGTTTATCAGGCAATGATCAGTGACTGACAGGCGCTGATCATGGGACTGTGCACGCACTGATCACGTGGCTATCATGCACTGATCACGTGACTGCGCATGCACTGATGACGTGGCTGTTCGGGCACTGATCACGTGTTTATCAGGCAGTGATCAGTGACTGACAGGCGCTGATCAGGGGACTGTGCACGCACTGATCAGGTGGCTGATCAGGAACTGACCACCTGACCGCGCATGCAGTGATCACGTGGCTGGTCGTTCACTGATCACGTGTTTATCATACGGTGATCACGTGACTGAGAGGCGCTGATCACGTGACTGTGCCGTCAGTGATCACGTGGCTGAGCAGGCACTGATATCGTGACTGAGCATGCACTGATCATGTGCCGGGAGCCGGGGAGGCATTCCACTCTGGACAAAGGTCATGAGGAAGGAGGCTCGGCATACGCAAATGCGGGATCGAGCCTCAGGAGTCCACCCGGATATTCTCGAGCATCTCCCCCCAAAAAACCGGAGTCTGCCTACTGTATTGCTTTGTGCTCTCACCTCTGATTTCACTGGGGGCTGTCCCCCACCACCATCTCGCTCTCTCTGTCAAAGAGTTAACTTACAGCTCCAATTCATAAAGTTCCTTGTCATTCTTCCCTTTAACTTCCAGCTGAGTCTCCATCTGGAGCGCGGAACCCACCACGCTTACTAATTATGCCTGGGCTGCTAAGACCCACTCGAGAAGGTGTCTAGGGTGAGGCACCTTTCGCTATTCGAGAGGGCGCCTGCGGCCTACGTAAGTGGTGCAAACTTCTTGTCTTGAAGTTTGATTGGTCTTCCGCGTAAACCAAGCTACTCAGTCTCTTTTCTCCACCGAATTTTCCTACTGAGCTCTCCTCATACTATTATTCTTGACATCTCTGATTAGCATATAAATAGTCGCCTAGGCCATCTCTCCTTCGAATACCCTGGATCAGTTGGGGCTGGTCCCCGGCAGGTGGCGACCGAACAGGGACCTCAGGAGGCAATACTCAAAGAGCTGAGCAGACACGAACCACGCAATCAGCAGGCAATAAGCATGGAGCTCAGCAGTGACGAATCATGCTGCTCAACTGGCAATAATCAAGCACGTGACCAGGCAGGAATCACGCAGCTCAGCTGGCAATTGTCAAGCAGATGAGCCGACAGGAATCACGCAGCTCAGATGGCAATTGTCATGCAGATGAGCCGGCAGGAATCACGCAGCTCAGCAGGCCCTGATCACGTGACTCTGCAGGCACTGATCACGTGGCTGATCAAGTCCAGATCACGTGACTGAGCATGCACTGATCACGTGGCTATCATGCACTGATGACGTGACTGCGCATGCACTGATGACGTGGCTGATGGCACTGATCACATGGCTCATCATGCACTGATCACGTGTTTATCAGGCAATGATCAGTGACTGACAGGCGCTGATCATGGGACTGTGCACGCACTGATCACGTGGCTATCATGCACTGATCACGTGACTGCGCATGCACTGATGACGTGGCTGTTCGGGCACTGATCACGTGTTTATCAGGCAGTGATCAGTGACTGACAGGCGCTGATCAGGGGACTGTGCACGCACTGATCAGGTGGCTGATCAGGAACTGACCACCTGACCGCGCATGCAGTGATCACGTGGCTGGTCGTTCACTGATCACGTGTTTATCATACGGTGATCACGTGACTGAGAGGCGCTGATCACGTGACTGTGCCGTCAGTGATCACGTGGCTGAGCAGGCACTGATATCGTGACTGAGCATGCACTGATCATGTGCCGGGAGCCGGGGAGGCATTCCACTCTGGACAAAGGTCATGAGGAAGGAGGCTCGGCATACGCAAATGCGGGATCGAGCCTCAGGAGTCCACCCGGATATTCTCGAGCATCTCCCCCAAAAAAACCGGAGTCTGCCTACTGTATTGCTTTGTGCTCTCACCTCTGATTTCACTGGGGGCTGTCCCCCACCACCATCTCGCTCTCTCTGTCAAAGAGTTAACTTACAGCTCCAATTCATAAAGTTCCTTGTCATTCTTCCCTTTAACTTCCAGCTGAGTCTCCATCTGGAGCGCGGAACCCACCACGCTTACTAATTATGCCTGGGCTGCTAAGACCCACTCGAGAAGGTGTCTAGGGTGAGGCACCTTTCGCTATTCGAGAGGGCGCCTGCGGCCTACGTAAGTGGTGCAAACTTCTTGTCTTGAAGTTTGATTGGTCTTCCGCGTAAACCAAGCTACTCAGTCTCTTTTCTCCACCGAATTTTCCTACTGAGCTCTCCTCATACTATTATTCTTGACATCTCTGATTAGCATATAAATAGTCGCCTAGGCCATCTCTCCTTCGAATACCCTGGATCAGTTGGGGCTGGTCCCCGGCAGGTGGCGACCGAACAGGGACCTCAGGAGGCAATACTCAAAGAGCTGAGCAGACACGAACCACGCAATCAGCAGGCAATAAGCATGGAGCTCAGCAGTGACGAATCATGCTGCTCAACTGGCAATAATCAAGCACGTGACCAGGCAGGAATCACGCAGCTCAGCTGGCAATTGTCAAGCAGATGAGCCGACAGGAATCACGCAGCTCAGCTGGCAATTGTCATGCAGATGAGCCGGCAGGAATCACGCAGCTCAGCAGGCCCTGATCACGTGACTCTGCAGGCACTGATCACGTGGCTGATCAAGTCCAGATCACGTGACTGAGCATGCACTGAGGACGTGACTGCGCATGCACTGATGACATGGCTGATCGGGCACTGATCACATGGCTCATCATGCACTGATCACGTGTTTATCAGGCAATGATCAGTGACTGTCAGGCGCTGATCATGGGACTGTGCACGCACTGATCACGTGGCTATCATGCACTGATCACGTGACTGCGCATGCACTGATGACGTGGCTGTTCGGGCACTGATCACGTGTTTATCAGGCAGTGATCAGTGACTGACAGGCGCTGATCAGGGGACTGTGCACGCACTGATCAGGTGGCTGATCAGGAACTGACCACCTGACCGCGCATGCAGTGATCACGTGGCTGGTCGTTCACTGATCACGTGTTTATCATACGGTGATCACGTGACTGAGAGGCGCTGATCACGTGACTGTGCCGTCAGTGATCACGTGGCTGAGCAGGCACTGATATCGTGACTGAGCATGCACTGATCATGTGCCGGGAGCCGGGGAGGCATTCCACTCTGGACAAAGGTCATGAGGAAGGAGGCTCGGCATACGCAAATGCGGGATCGAGCCTCAGGAGTCCACCCGGATATTCTCGAGCATCTCCCCCCCAAAAAACCGGAGTCTGCCTACTGTATTGCTTTGTGCTCTCACCTCTGATTTCACTGGGGGCTGTCCCCCACCACCATCTCGCTCTCTCTGTCAAAGAGTTAACTTACAGCTCCAATTCATAAAGTTCCTTGTCATTCTTCCCTTTAACTTCCAGCTGAGTCTCCATCTGGAGCGCGGAACCCACCACGCTTACTAATTATGCCTGGGCTGCTAAGACCCACTCGAGAAGGTGTCTAGGGTGAGGCACCTTTCGCTATTCGAGAGGGCGCCTGCGGCCTACGTAAGTGGTGCAAACTTCTTGTCTTGAAGTTTGATTGGTCTTCCGCGTAAACCAAGCTACTCAGTCTCTTTTCTCCACCGAATTTTCCTACTGAGCTCTCCTCATACTATTATTCTTGACATCTCTGATTAGCATATAAATAGTCGCCTAGGCCATCTCTCCTTCGAATACCCTGGATCAGTTGGGGCTGGTCCCCGGCAGGTGGCGACCGAACAGGGACCTCAGGAGGCAATACTCAAAGAGCTGAGCAGACACGAACCACGCAATCAGCAGGCAATAAGCATGGAGCTCAGCAGTGACGAATCATGCTGCTCAACTGGCAATAATCAAGCACGTGACCAGGCAGGAATCACGCAGCTCAGCTGGCAATTGTCAAGCAGATGAGCCGACAGGAATCACGCAGCTCAGATGGCAATTGTCATGCAGATGAGCCGGCAGGAATCACGCAGCTCAGCAGGCCCTGATCACGTGACTCTGCAGGCACTGATCACGTGGCTGATCAAGTCCAGATCACGTGACTGAGCATGCACTGATCACGTGGCTATCATGCACTGATGACGTGACTGCGCATGCACTGATGACGTGGCTGATCGGGCACTGATCACATGGCTCATCATGCACTGATCACGTGTTTATCAGGCAATGATCAGTGACTGACAGGCGCTGATCATGGGACTGTGCACGCACTGATCACGTGGCTATCATGCACTGATCACGTGACTGCGCATGCACTGATGACGTGGCTGTTCGGGCACTGATCACGTGTTTATCAGGCAGTGATCAGTGACTGACAGGCGCTGATCAGGGGACTGTGCACGCACTGATCAGGTGGCTGATCAGGAACTGACCACCTGACCGCGCATGCAGTGATCACGTGGCTGGTCGTTCACTGATCACGTGTTTATCATACGGTGATCACGTGACTGAGAGGCGCTGATCACGTGACTGTGCCGTCAGTGATCACGTGGCTGAGCAGGCACTGATATCGTGACTGAGCATGCACTGATCATGTGCCGGGAGCCGGGGAGGCATTCCACTCTGGACAAAGGTCATGAGGAAGGAGGCTCGGCATACGCAAATGCGGGATCGAGCCTCAGGAGTCCACCCGGATATTCTCGAGCATCTCCCCCCAAAAAAACCGGAGTCTGCCTACTGTATTGCTTTGTGCTCTCACCTCTGATTTCACTGGGGGCTGTCCCCCACCACCATCTCGCTCTCTCTGTCAAAGAGTTAACTTACAGCTCCAATTCATAAAGTTCCTTGTCATTCTTCCCTTTAACTTCCAGCTGAGTCTCCATCTGGAGCGCGGAACCCACCACGCTTACTAATTATGCCTGGGCTGCTAAGACCCACTCGAGAAGGTGTCTAGGGTGAGGCACCTTTCGCTATTCGAGAGGGCGCCTGCGGCCTACGTAAGTGGTGCAAACTTCTTGTCTTGAAGTTTGATTGGTCTTCCGCGTAAACCAAGCTACTCAGTCTCTTTTCTCCACCGAATTTTCCTACTGAGCTCTCCTCATACTATTATTCTTGACATCTCTGATTAGCATATAAATAGTCGCCTAGGCCATCTCTCCTTCGAATACCCTGGATCAGTTGGGGCTGGTCCCCGGCAGGTGGCGACCGAACAGGGACCTCAGGAGGCAATACTCAAAGAGCTGAGCAGACACGAACCACGCAATCAGCAGGCAATAAGCATGGAGCTCAGCAGTGACGAATCATGCTGCTCAACTGGCAATAATCAAGCACGTGACCAGGCAGGAATCACGCAGCTCAGCTGGCAATTGTCAAGCAGATGAGCCGACAGGAATCACGGCAGATGGCAATTGTCATGCAGATGAGCCGGCAGGAATCACGCAGCTCAGCAGGCCCTGATCACGTGACTCTGCAGGCACTGATCACGTGGCTGATCAAGTCCAGATCACGTGACTGAGCATGCACTGATCACGTGGCTATCATGCACTGATGACGTGACTGCGCATGCACTGATGACGTGGCTGATCGGGCACTGATCACATGGCTCATCATGCACTGATCACGTGTTTATCAGGCAATGATCAGTGACTGACAGGCGCTGATCATGGGACTGTGCACGCACTGATCACGTGGCTATCATGCACTGATCACGTGACTGCGCATGCACTGATGACGTGGCTGTTCGGGCACTGATCACGTGTTTATCAGGCAGTGATCAGTGACTGACAGGCGCTGATCAGGGGACTGTGCACGCACTGATCAGGTGGCTGATCAGGAACTGACCACCTGACCGCGCATGCAGTGATCACGTGGCTGGTCGTTCACTGATCACGTGTTTATCATACGGTGATCACGTGACTGAGAGGCGCTGATCACGTGACTGTGCCGTCAGTGATCACGTGGCTGAGCAGGCACTGATATCGTGACTGAGCATGCACTGATCATGTGCCGGGAGCCGGGGAGGCATTCCACTCTGGACAAAGGTCATGAGGAAGGAGGCTCGGCATACGCAAATGCGGGATCGAGCCTCAGGAGTCCACCCGGATATTCTCGAGCATCTCCCCCCAAAAAAACCGGAGTCTGCCTACTGTATTGCTTTGTGCTCTCACCTCTGATTTCACTGGGGGCTGTCCCCCACCACCATCTCGCTCTCTCTGTCAAAGAGTTAACTTACAGCTCCAATTCATAAAGTTCCTTGTCATTCTTCCCTTTAACTTCCAGCTGAGTCTCCATCTGGAGCGCGGAACCCACCACGCTTACTAATTATGCCTGGGCTGCTAAGACCCACTCGAGAAGGTGTCTAGGGTGAGGCACCTTTCGCTATTCGAGAGGGCGCCTGCGGCCTACGTAAGTGGTGCAAACTTCTTGTCTTGAAGTTTGATTGGTCTTCCGCGTAAACCAAGCTACTCAGTCTCTTTTCTCCACCGAATTTTCCTACTGAGCTCTCCTCATACTATTATTCTTGACATCTCTGATTAGCATATAAATAGTCGCCTAGGCCATCTCTCCTTCGAATACCCTGGATCAGTTGGGGCTGGTCCCCGGCAGGTGGCGACCGAACAGGGACCTCAGGAGGCAATACTCAAAGAGCTGAGCAGACACGAACCACGCAATCAGCAGGCAATAAGCATGGAGCTCAGCAGTGACGAATCATGCTGCTCAACTGGCAATAATCAAGCACGTGACCAGGCAGGAATCACGCAGCTCAGCTGGCAATTGTCAAGCAGATGAGCCGACAGGAATCACGCAGCTCATGGCAATTGTCATGCAGATGAGCCGGCAGGAATCACGCAGCTCAGCAGGCCCTGATCACGTGACTCTGCAGGCACTGATCACGTGGCTGATCAAGTCCAGATCACGTGACTGAGCATGCACTGATCACGTGGCTATCATGCACTGATGACGTGACTGCGCATGCACTGATGACGTGGCTGATCGGGCACTGATCACATGGCTCATCATGCACTGATCACGTGTTTATCAGGCAATGATCAGTGACTGACAGGCGCTGATCATGGGACTGTGCACGCACTGATCACGTGGCTATCATGCACTGATCACGTGACTGCGCATGCACTGATGACGTGGCTGTTCGGGCACTGATCACGTGTTTATCAGGCAGTGATCAGTGACTGACAGGCGCTGATCAGGGGACTGTGCACGCACTGATCAGGTGGCTGATCAGGAACTGACCACCTGACCGCGCATGCAGTGATCACGTGGCTGGTCGTTCACTGATCACGTGTTTATCATACGGTGATCACGTGACTGAGAGGCGCTGATCACGTGACTGTGCCGTCAGTGATCACGTGGCTGAGCAGGCACTGATATCGTGACTGAGCATGCACTGATCATGTGCCGGGAGCCGGGGAGGCATTCCACTCTGGACAAAGGTCATGAGGAAGGAGGCTCGGCATACGCAAATGCGGGATCGAGCCTCAGGAGTCCACCCGGATATTCTCGAGCATCTCCCCCCAAAAAAACCGGAGTCTGCCTACTGTATTGCTTTGTGCTCTCACCTCTGATTTCACTGGGGGCTGTCCCCCACCACCATCTCGCTCTCTCTGTCAAAGAGTTAACTTACAGCTCCAATTCATAAAGTTCCTTGTCATTCTTCCCTTTAACTTCCAGCTGAGTCTCCATCTGGAGCGCGGAACCCACCACGCTTACTAATTATGCCTGGGCTGCTAAGACCCACTCGAGAAGGTGTCTAGGGTGAGGCACCTTTCGCTATTCGAGAGGGCGCCTGCGGCCTACGTAAGTGGTGCAAACTTCTTGTCTTGAAGTTTGATTGGTCTTCCGCGTAAACCAAGCTACTCAGTCTCTTTTCTCCACCGAATTTTCCTACTGAGCTCTCCTCATACTATTATTCTTGACATCTCTGATTAGCATATAAATAGTCGCCTAGGCCATCTCTCCTTCGAATACCCTGGATCAGTTGGGGCTGGTCCCCGGCAGGTGGCGACCGAACAGGGACCTCAGGAGGCAATACTCAAAGAGCTGAGCAGACACGAACCACGCAATCAGCAGGCAATAAGCATGGAGCTCAGCAGTGACGAATCATGCTGCTCAACTGGCAATAATCAAGCACGTGACCAGGCAGGAATCACGCAGCTCAGCTGGCAATTGTCAAGCAGATGAGCCGACAGGAATCACGCAGCTCAGATGGCAATTGTCATGCAGATGAGCCGGCAGGAATCACGCAGCTCAGCAGGCCCTGATCACGTGACTCTGCAGGCACTGATCACGTGGCTGATCAAGTCCAGATCACGTGACTGAGCATGCACTGATCACGTGGCTATCATGCACTGATGACGTGACTGCGCATGCACTGATGACGTGGCTGATCGGGCACTGATCACATGGCTCATCATGCACTGATCACGTGTTTATCAGGCAATGATCAGTGACTGACAGGCGCTGATCATGGGACTGTGCACGCACTGATCACGTGGCTATCATGCACTGATCACGTGACTGCGCATGCACTGATGACGTGGCTGTTCGGGCACTGATCACGTGTTTATCAGGCAGTGATCAGTGACTGACAGGCGCTGATCAGGGGACTGTGCACGCACTGATCAGGTGGCTGATCAGGAACTGACCACCTGACCGCGCATGCAGTGATCACGTGGCTGGTCGTTCACTGATCACGTGTTTATCATACGGTGATCACGTGACTGAGAGGCGCTGATCACGTGACTGTGCCGTCAGTGATCACGTGGCTGAGCAGGCACTGATATCGTGACTGAGCATGCACTGATCATGTGCCGGGAGCCGGGGAGGCATTCCACTCTGGACAAAGGTCATGAGGAAGGAGGCTCGGCATACGCAAATGCGGGATCGAGCCTCAGGAGTCCACCCGGATATTCTCGAGCATCTCCCCCCAAAAAAACCGGAGTCTGCCTACTGTATTGCTTTGTGCTCTCACCTCTGATTTCACTGGGGGCTGTCCCCCACCACCATCTCGCTCTCTCTGTCAAAGAGTTAACTTACAGCTCCAATTCATAAAGTTCCTTGTCATTCTTCCCTTTAACTTCCAGCTGAGTCTCCATCTGGAGCGCGGAACCCACCACGCTTACTAATTATGCCTGGGCTGCTAAGACCCACTCGAGAAGGTGTCTAGGGTGAGGCACCTTTCGCTATTCGAGAGGGCGCCTGCGGCCTACGTAAGTGGTGCAAACTTCTTGTCTTGAAGTTTGATTGGTCTTCCGCGTAAACCAAGCTACTCAGTCTCTTTTCTCCACCGAATTTTCCTACTGAGCTCTCCTCATACTATTATTCTTGACATCTCTGATTAGCATATAAATAGTCGCCTAGGCCATCTCTCCTTCGAATACCCTGGATCAGTTGGGGCTGGTCCCCGGCAGGTGGCGACCGAACAGGGACCTCAGGAGGCAATACTCAAAGAGCTGAGCAGACACGAACCACGCAATCAGCAGGCAATAAGCATGGAGCTCAGCAGTGACGAATCATGCTGCTCAACTGGCAATAATCAAGCACGTGACCAGGCAGGAATCACGCAGCTCAGCTGGCAATTGTCAAGCAGATGAGCCGACAGGAATCACGCAGCTCAGATGGCAATTGTCATGCAGATGAGCCGGCAGGAATCACGCAGCTCAGCAGGCCCTGATCACGTGACTCTGCAGGCACTGATCACGTGGCTGATCAAGTCCAGATCACGTGACTGAGCATGCACTGATCACGTGGCTATCATGCACTGATGACGTGACTGCGCATGCACTGATGACGTGGCTGATCGGGCACTGATCACATGGCTCATCATGCACTGATCACGTGTTTATCAGGCAATGATCAGTGACTGACAGGCGCTGATCATGGGACTGTGCACGCACTGATCACGTGGCTATCATGCACTGATCACGTGACTGCGCATGCACTGATGACGTGGCTGTTCGGGCACTGATCACGTGTTTATCAGGCAGTGATCAGTGACTGACAGGCGCTGATCAGGGGACTGTGCACGCACTGATCAGGTGGCTGATCAGGAACTGACCACCTGACCGCGCATGCAGTGATCACGTGGCTGGTCGTTCACTGATCACGTGTTTATCATACGGTGATCACGTGACTGAGAGGCGCTGATCACGTGACTGTGCCGTCAGTGATCACGTGGCTGAGCAGGCACTGATATCGTGACTGAGCATGCACTGATCATGTGCCGGGAGCCGGGGAGGCATTCCACTCTGGACAAAGGTCATGAGGAAGGAGGCTCGGCATACGCAAATGCGGGATCGAGCCTCAGGAGTCCACCCGGATATTCTCGAGCATCTCCCCCAAAAAAACCGGAGTCTGCCTACTGTATTGCTTTGTGCTCTCACCTCTGATTTCACTGGGGGCTGTCCCCCACCACCATCTCGCTCTCTCTGTCAAAGAGTTAACTTACAGCTCCAATTCATAAAGTTCCTTGTCATTCTTCCCTTTAACTTCCAGCTGAGTCTCCATCTGGAGCGCGGAACCCACCACGCTTACTAATTATGCCTGGGCTGCTAAGACCCACTCGAGAAGGTGTCTAGGGTGAGGCACCTTTCGCTATTCGAGAGGGCGCCTGCGGCCTACGTAAGTGGTGCAAACTTCTTGTCTTGAAGTTTGATTGGTCTTCCGCGTAAACCAAGCTACTCAGTCTCTTTTCTCCACCGAATTTTCCTACTGAGCTCTCCTCATACTATTATTCTTGACATCTCTGATTAGCATATAAATAGTCGCCTAGGCCATCTCTCCTTCGAATACCCTGGATCAGTTGGGGCTGGTCCCCGGCAGGTGGCGACCGAACAGGGACCTCAGGAGGCAATACTCAAAGAGCTGAGCAGACACGAACCACGCAATCAGCAGGCAATAAGCATGGAGCTCAGCAGTGACGAATCATGCTGCTCAACTGGCAATAATCAAGCACGTGACCAGGCAGGAATCACGCAGCTCAGCTGGCAATTGTCAAGCAGATGAGCCGACAGGAATCACGCAGCTCAGATGGCAATTGTCATGCAGATGAGCCGGCAGGAATCACGCAGCTCAGCAGGCCCTGATCACGTGACTCTGCAGGCACTGATCACGTGGCTGATCAAGTCCAGATCACGTGACTGAGCATGCACTGATCACGTGGCTATCATGCACTGATGACGTGACTGCGCATGCACTGATGACGTGGCTGATCGGGCACTGATCACATGGCTCATCATGCACTGATCACGTGTTTATCAGGCAATGATCAGTGACTGACAGGCGCTGATCATGGGACTGTGCACGCACTGATCACGTGGCTATCATGCACTGATCACGTGACTGCGCATGCACTGATGACGTGGCTGTTCGGGCACTGATCACGTGTTTATCAGGCAGTGATCAGTGACTGACAGGCGCTGATCAGGGGACTGTGCACGCACTGATCAGGTGGCTGATCAGGAACTGACCACCTGACCGCGCATGCAGTGATCACGTGGCTGGTCGTTCACTGATCACGTGTTTATCATACGGTGATCACGTGACTGAGAGGCGCTGATCACGTGACTGTGCCGTCAGTGATCACGTGGCTGAGCAGGCACTGATATCGTGACTGAGCATGCACTGATCATGTGCCGGGAGCCGGGGAGGCATTCCACTCTGGACAAAGGTCATGAGGAAGGAGGCTCGGCATACGCAAATGCGGGATCGAGCCTCAGGAGTCCACCCGGATATTCTCGAGCATCTCCCCCCAAAAAAACCGGAGTCTGCCTACTGTATTGCTTTGTGCTCTCACCTCTGATTTCACTGGGGGCTGTCCCCCACCACCATCTCGCTCTCTCTGTCAAAGAGTTAACTTACAGCTCCAATTCATAAAGTTCCTTGTCATTCTTCCCTTTAACTTCCAGCTGAGTCTCCATCTGGAGCGCGGAACCCACCACGCTTACTAATTATGCCTGGGCTGCTAAGACCCACTCGAGAAGGTGTCTAGGGTGAGGCACCTTTCGCTATTCGAGAGGGCGCCTGCGGCCTACGTAAGTGGTGCAAACTTCTTGTCTTGAAGTTTGATTGGTCTTCCGCGTAAACCAAGCTACTCAGTCTCTTTTCTCCACCGAATTTTCCTACTGAGCTCTCCTCATACTATTATTCTTGACATCTCTGATTAGCATATAAATAGTCGCCTAGGCCATCTCTCCTTCGAATACCCTGGATCAGTTGGGGCTGGTCCCCGGCAGGTGGCGACCGAACAGGGACCTCAGGAGGCAATACTCAAAGAGCTGAGCAGACACGAACCACGCAATCAGCAGGCAATAAGCATGGAGCTCAGCAGTGACGAATCATGCTGCTCAACTGGCAATAATCAAGCACGTGACCAGGCAGGAATCACGCAGCTCAGCTGGCAATTGTCAAGCAGATGAGCCGACAGGAATCACGCAGCTCAGATGGCAATTGTCATGCAGATGAGCCGGCAGGAATCACGCAGCTCAGCAGGCCCTGATCACGTGACTCTGCAGGCACTGATCACGTGGCTGATCAAGTCCAGATCACGTGACTGAGCATGCACTGATCACGTGGCTATCATGCACTGATGACGTGACTGCGCATGCACTGATGACGTGGCTGATCGGGCACTGATCACATGGCTCATCATGCACTGATCACGTGTTTATCAGGCAATGATCAGTGACTGACAGGCGCTGATCATGGGACTGTGCACGCACTGATCACGTGGCTATCATGCACTGATCACGTGACTGCGCATGCACTGATGACGTGGCTGTTCGGGCACTGATCACGTGTTTATCAGGCAGTGATCAGTGACTGACAGGCGCTGATCAGGGGACTGTGCACGCACTGATCAGGTGGCTGATCAGGAACTGACCACCTGACCGCGCATGCAGTGATCACGTGGCTGGTCGTTCACTGATCACGTGTTTATCATACGGTGATCACGTGACTGAGAGGCGCTGATCACGTGACTGTGCCGTCAGTGATCACGTGGCTGAGCAGGCACTGATATCGTGACTGAGCATGCACTGATCATGTGCCGGGAGCCGGGGAGGCATTCCACTCTGGACAAAGGTCATGAGGAAGGAGGCTCGGCATACGCAAATGCGGGATCGAGCCTCAGGAGTCCACCCGGATATTCTCGAGCATCTCCCCCAAAAACCGGAGTCTGCCTACTGTATTGCTTTGTGCTCTCACCTCTGATTTCACTGGGGGCTGTCCCCCACCACCATCTCGCTCTCTCTGTCAAAGAGTTAACTTACAGCTCCAATTCATAAAGTTCCTTGTCATTCTTCCCTTTAACTTCCAGCTGAGTCTCCATCTGGAGCGCGGAACCCACCACGCTTACTAATTATGCCTGGGCTGCTAAGACCCACTCGAGAAGGTGTCTAGGGTGAGGCACCTTTCGCTATTCGAGAGGGCGCCTGCGGCCTACGTAAGTGGTGCAAACTTCTTGTCTTGAAGTTTGATTGGTCTTCCGCGTAAACCAAGCTACTCAGTCTCTTTTCTCCACCGAATTTTCCTACTGAGCTCTCCTCATACTATTATTCTTGACATCTCTGATTAGCATATAAATAGTCGCCTAGGCCATCTCTCCTTCGAATACCCTGGATCAGTTGGGGCTGGTCCCCGGCAGGTGGCGACCGAACAGGGACCTCAGGAGGCAATACTCAAAGAGCTGAGCAGACACGAACCACGCAATCAGCAGGCAATAAGCATGGAGCTCAGCAGTGACGAATCATGCTGCTCAACTGGCAATAATCAAGCACGTGACCAGGCAGGAATCACGCAGCTCAGCTGGCAATTGTCAAGCAGATGAGCCGACAGGAATCACGCAGCTCAGATGGCAATTGTCATGCAGATGAGCCGGCAGGAATCACGCAGCTCAGCAGGCCCTGATCACGTGACTCTGCAGGCACTGATCACGTGGCTGATCAAGTCCAGATCACGTGACTGAGCATGCACTGATCACGTGGCTATCATGCACTGATGACGTGACTGCGCATGCACTGATGACGTGGCTGATCGGGCACTGATCACATGGCTCATCATGCACTGATCACGTGTTTATCAGGCAATGATCAGTGACTGACAGGCGCTGATCATGGGACTGTGCACGCACTGATCACGTGGCTATCATGCACTGATCACGTGACTGCGCATGCACTGATGACGTGGCTGTTCGGGCACTGATCACGTGTTTATCAGGCAGTGATCAGTGACTGACAGGCGCTGATCAGGGGACTGTGCACGCACTGATCAGGTGGCTGATCAGGAACTGACCACCTGACCGCGCATGCAGTGATCACGTGGCTGGTCGTTCACTGATCACGTGTTTATCATACGGTGATCACGTGACTGAGAGGCGCTGATCACGTGACTGTGCCGTCAGTGATCACGTGGCTGAGCAGGCACTGATATCGTGACTGAGCATGCACTGATCATGTGCCGGGAGCCGGGGAGGCATTCCACTCTGGACAAAGGTCATGAGGAAGGAGGCTCGGCATACGCAAATGCGGGATCGAGCCTCAGGAGTCCACCCGGATATTCTCGAGCATCTCCCCCAAAAAACCGGAGTCTGCCTACTGTATTGCTTTGTGCTCTCACCTCTGATTTCACTGGGGGCTGTCCCCCACCACCATCTCGCTCTCTCTGTCAAAGAGTTAACTTACAGCTCCAATTCATAAAGTTCCTTGTCATTCTTCCCTTTAACTTCCAGCTGAGTCTCCATCTGGAGCGCGGAACCCACCACGCTTACTAATTATGCCTGGGCTGCTAAGACCCACTCGAGAAGGTGTCTAGGGTGAGGCACCTTTCGCTATTCGAGAGGGCGCCTGCGGCCTACGTAAGTGGTGCAAACTTCTTGTCTTGAAGTTTGATTGGTCTTCCGCGTAAACCAAGCTACTCAGTCTCTTTTCTCCACCGAATTTTCCTACTGAGCTCTCCTCATACTATTATTCTTGACATCTCTGATTAGCATATAAATAGTCGCCTAGGCCATCTCTCCTTCGAATACCCTGGATCAGTTGGGGCTGGTCCCCGGCAGGTGGCGACCGAACAGGGACCTCAGGAGGCAATACTCAAAGAGCTGAGCAGACACGAACCACGCAATCAGCAGGCAATAAGCATGGAGCTCAGCAGTGACGAATCATGCTGCTCAACTGGCAATAATCAAGCACGTGACCAGGCAGGAATCACGCAGCTCAGCTGGCAATTGTCAAGCAGATGAGCCGACAGGAATCACGCAGCTCAGATGGCAATTGTCATGCAGATGAGCCGGCAGGAATCACGCAGCTCAGCAGGCCCTGATCACGTGACTCTGCAGGCACTGATCACGTGGCTGATCAAGTCCAGATCACGTGACTGAGCATGCACTGATCACGTGGCTATCATGCACTGATGACGTGACTGCGCATGCACTGATGACGTGGCTGATCGGGCACTGATCACATGGCTCATCATGCACTGATCACGTGTTTATCAGGCAATGATCAGTGACTGACAGGCGCTGATCATGGGACTGTGCACGCACTGATCACGTGGCTATCATGCACTGATCACGTGACTGCGCATGCACTGATGACGTGGCTGTTCGGGCACTGATCACGTGTTTATCAGGCAGTGATCAGTGACTGACAGGCGCTGATCAGGGGACTGTGCACGCACTGATCAGGTGGCTGATCAGGAACTGACCACCTGACCGCGCATGCAGTGATCACGTGGCTGGTCGTTCACTGATCACGTGTTTATCATACGGTGATCACGTGACTGAGAGGCGCTGATCACGTGACTGTGCCGTCAGTGATCACGTGGCTGAGCAGGCACTGATATCGTGACTGAGCATGCACTGATCATGTGCCGGGAGCCGGGGAGGCATTCCACTCTGGACAAAGGTCATGAGGAAGGAGGCTCGGCATACGCAAATGCGGGATCGAGCCTCAGGAGTCCACCCGGATATTCTCGAGCATCTCCCCCCAAAAAAACCGGAGTCTGCCTACTGTATTGCTTTGTGCTCTCACCTCTGATTTCACTGGGGGCTGTCCCCCACCACCATCTCGCTCTCTCTGTCAAAGAGTTAACTTACAGCTCCAATTCATAAAGTTCCTTGTCATTCTTCCCTTTAACTTCCAGCTGAGTCTCCATCTGGAGCGCGGAACCCACCACGCTTACTAATTATGCCTGGGCTGCTAAGACCCACTCGAGAAGGTGTCTAGGGTGAGGCACCTTTCGCTATTCGAGAGGGCGCCTGCGGCCTACGTAAGTGGTGCAAACTTCTTGTCTTGAAGTTTGATTGGTCTTCCGCGTAAACCAAGCTACTCAGTCTCTTTTCTCCACCGAATTTTCCTACTGAGCTCTCCTCATACTATTATTCTTGACATCTCTGATTAGCATATAAATAGTCGCCTAGGCCATCTCTCCTTCGAATACCCTGGATCAGTTGGGGCTGGTCCCCGGCAGGTGGCGACCGAACAGGGACCTCAGGAGGCAATACTCAAAGAGCTGAGCAGACACGAACCACGCAATCAGCAGGCAATAAGCATGGAGCTCAGCAGTGACGAATCATGCTGCTCAACTGGCAATAATCAAGCACGTGACCAGGCAGGAATCACGCAGCTCAGCTGGCAATTGTCAAGCAGATGAGCCGACAGGAATCACGCAGCTCAGATGGCAATTGTCATGCAGATGAGCCGGCAGGAATCACGCAGCTCAGCAGGCCCTGATCACGTGACTCTGCAGGCACTGATCACGTGGCTGATCAAGTCCAGATCACGTGACTGAGCATGCACTGATCACGTGGCTATCATGCACTGATGACGTGACTGCGCATGCACTGATGACGTGGCTGATCGGGCACTGATCACATGGCTCATCATGCACTGATCACGTGTTTATCAGGCAATGATCAGTGACTGACAGGCGCTGATCATGGGACTGTGCACGCACTGATCACGTGGCTATCATGCACTGATCACGTGACTGCGCATGCACTGATGACGTGGCTGTTCGGGCACTGATCACGTGTTTATCAGGCAGTGATCAGTGACTGACAGGCGCTGATCAGGGGACTGTGCACGCACTGATCAGGTGGCTGATCAGGAACTGACCACCTGACCGCGCATGCAGTGATCACGTGGCTGGTCGTTCACTGATCACGTGTTTATCATACGGTGATCACGTGACTGAGAGGCGCTGATCACGTGACTGTGCCGTCAGTGATCACGTGGCTGAGCAGGCACTGATATCGTGACTGAGCATGCACTGATCATGTGCCGGGAGCCGGGGAGGCATTCCACTCTGGACAAAGGTCATGAGGAAGGAGGCTCGGCATACGCAAATGCGGGATCGAGCCTCAGGAGTCCACCCGGATATTCTCGAGCATCTCCCCCCAAAAAAACCGGAGTCTGCCTACTGTATTGCTTTGTGCTCTCACCTCTGATTTCACTGGGGGCTGTCCCCCACCACCATCTCGCTCTCTCTGTCAAAGAGTTAACTTACAGCTCCAATTCATAAAGTTCCTTGTCATTCTTCCCTTTAACTTCCAGCTGAGTCTCCATCTGGAGCGCGGAACCCACCACGCTTACTAATTATGCCTGGGCTGCTAAGACCCACTCGAGAAGGTGTCTAGGGTGAGGCACCTTTCGCTATTCGAGAGGGCGCCTGCGGCCTACGTAAGTGGTGCAAACTTCTTGTCTTGAAGTTTGATTGGTCTTCCGCGTAAACCAAGCTACTCAGTCTCTTTTCTCCACCGAATTTTCCTACTGAGCTCTCCTCATACTATTATTCTTGACATCTCTGATTAGCATATAAATAGTCGCCTAGGCCATCTCTCCTTCGAATACCCTGGATCAGTTGGGGCTGGTCCCCGGCAGGTGGCGACCGAACAGGGACCTCAGGAGGCAATACTCAAAGAGCTGAGCAGACACGAACCACGCAATCAGCAGGCAATAAGCATGGAGCTCAGCAGTGACGAATCATGCTGCTCAACTGGCAATAATCAAGCACGTGACCAGGCAGGAATCACGCAGCTCAGCTGGCAATTGTCAAGCAGATGAGCCGACAGGAATCACGCAGCTCAGCTGGCAATTGTCATGCAGATGAGCCGGCAGGAATCACGCAGCTCAGCAGGCCCTGATCACGTGACTCTGCAGGCACTGATCACGTGGCTGATCAAGTCCAGATCACGTGACTGAGCATGCACTGATCACGTGGCTATCATGCACTGATGACGTGACTGCGCATGCACTGATGACGTGGCTGATCGGGCACTGATCACATGGCTCATCATGCACTGATCACGTGTTTATCAGGCAATGATCAGTGACTGACAGGCGCTGATCATGGGACTGTGCACGCACTGATCACGTGGCTATCATGCACTGATCACGTGACTGCGCATGCACTGATGACGTGGCTGTTCGGGCACTGATCACGTGTTTATCAGGCAGTGATCAGTGACTGACAGGCGCTGATCAGGGGACTGTGCACGCACTGATCAGGTGGCTGATCAGGAACTGACCACCTGACCGCGCATGCAGTGATCACGTGGCTGGTCGTTCACTGATCACGTGTTTATCATACGGTGATCACGTGACTGAGAGGCGCTGATCACGTGACTGTGCCGTCAGTGATCACGTGGCTGAGCAGGCACTGATATCGTGACTGAGCATGCACTGATCATGTGCCGGGAGCCGGGGAGGCATTCCACTCTGGACAAAGGTCATGAGGAAGGAGGCTCGGCATACGCAAATGCGGGATCGAGCCTCAGGAGTCCACCCGGATATTCTCGAGCATCTCCCCCCAAAAAAACCGGAGTCTGCCTACTGTATTGCTTTGTGCTCTCACCTCTGATTTCACTGGGGGCTGTCCCCCACCACCATCTCGCTCTCTCTGTCAAAGAGTTAACTTACAGCTCCAATTCATAAAGTTCCTTGTCATTCTTCCCTTTAACTTCCAGCTGAGTCTCCATCTGGAGCGCGGAACCCACCACGCTTACTAATTATGCCTGGGCTGCTAAGACCCACTCGAGAAGGTGTCTAGGGTGAGGCACCTTTCGCTATTCGAGAGGGCGCCTGCGGCCTACGTAAGTGGTGCAAACTTCTTGTCTTGAAGTTTGATTGGTCTTCCGCGTAAACCAAGCTACTCAGTCTCTTTTCTCCACCGAATTTTCCTACTGAGCTCTCCTCATACTATTATTCTTGACATCTCTGATTAGCATATAAATAGTCGCCTAGGCCATCTCTCCTTCGAATACCCTGGATCAGTTGGGGCTGGTCCCCGGCAGGTGGCGACCGAACAGGGACCTCAGGAGGCAATACTCAAAGAGCTGAGCAGACACGAACCACGCAATCAGCAGGCAATAAGCATGGAGCTCAGCAGTGACGAATCATGCTGCTCAACTGGCAATAATCAAGCACGTGACCAGGCAGGAATCACGCAGCTCAGCTGGCAATTGTCAAGCAGATGAGCCGACAGGAATCACGCAGCTCAGCTGGCAATTGTCATGCAGATGAGCCGGCAGGAATCACGCAGCTCAGCAGGCCCTGATCACGTGACTCTGCAGGCACTGATCACGTGGCTGATCAAGTCCAGATCACGTGACTGAGCATGCACTGATCACGTGGCTATCATGCACTGATGACGTGACTGCGCATGCACTGATGACGTGGCTGATCGGGCACTGATCACATGGCTCATCATGCACTGATCACGTGTTTATCAGGCAATGATCAGTGACTGACAGGCGCTGATCATGGGACTGTGCACGCACTGATCACGTGGCTATCATGCACTGATCACGTGACTGCGCATGCACTGATGACGTGGCTGTTCGGGCACTGATCACGTGTTTATCAGGCAGTGATCAGTGACTGACAGGCGCTGATCAGGGGACTGTGCACGCACTGATCAGGTGGCTGATCAGGAACTGACCACCTGACCGCGCATGCAGTGATCACGTGGCTGGTCGTTCACTGATCACGTGTTTATCATACGGTGATCACGTGACTGAGAGGCGCTGATCACGTGACTGTGCCGTCAGTGATCACGTGGCTGAGCAGGCACTGATATCGTGACTGAGCATGCACTGATCATGTGCCGGGAGCCGGGGAGGCATTCCACTCTGGACAAAGGTCATGAGGAAGGAGGCTCGGCATACGCAAATGCGGGATCGAGCCTCAGGAGTCCACCCGGATATTCTCGAGCATCTCCCCCCAAAAAAACCGGAGTCTGCCTACTGTATTGCTTTGTGCTCTCACCTCTGATTTCACTGGGGGCTGTCCCCCACCACCATCTCGCTCTCTCTGTCAAAGAGTTAACTTACAGCTCCAATTCATAAAGTTCCTTGTCATTCTTCCCTTTAACTTCCAGCTGAGTCTCCATCTGGAGCGCGGAACCCACCACGCTTACTAATTATGCCTGGGCTGCTAAGACCCACTCGAGAAGGTGTCTAGGGTGAGGCACCTTTCGCTATTCGAGAGGGCGCCTGCGGCCTACGTAAGTGGTGCAAACTTCTTGTCTTGAAGTTTGATTGGTCTTCCGCGTAAACCAAGCTACTCAGTCTCTTTTCTCCACCGAATTTTCCTACTGAGCTCTCCTCATACTATTATTCTTGACATCTCTGATTAGCATATAAATAGTCGCCTAGGCCATCTCTCCTTCGAATACCCTGGATCAGTTGGGGCTGGTCCCCGGCAGGTGGCGACCGAACAGGGACCTCAGGAGGCAATACTCAAAGAGCTGAGCAGACACGAACCACGCAATCAGCAGGCAATAAGCATGGAGCTCAGCAGTGACGAATCATGCTGCTCAACTGGCAATAATCAAGCACGTGACCAGGCAGGAATCACGCAGCTCAGCTGGCAATTGTCAAGCAGATGAGCCGACAGGAATCACGCAGCTCAGCTGGCAATTGTCATGCAGATGAGCCGGCAGGAATCACGCAGCTCAGCAGGCCCTGATCACGTGACTCTGCAGGCACTGATCACGTGGCTGATCAAGTCCAGATCACGTGACTGAGCATGCACTGATCACGTGGCTATCATGCACTGATGACGTGACTGCGCATGCACTGATGACGTGGCTGATCGGGCACTGATCACATGGCTCATCATGCACTGATCACGTGTTTATCAGGCAATGATCAGTGACTGACAGGCGCTGATCATGGGACTGTGCACGCACTGATCACGTGGCTATCATGCACTGATCACGTGACTGCGCATGCACTGATGACGTGGCTGTTCGGGCACTGATCACGTGTTTATCAGGCAGTGATCAGTGACTGACAGGCGCTGATCAGGGGACTGTGCACGCACTGATCAGGTGGCTGATCAGGAACTGACCACCTGACCGCGCATGCAGTGATCACGTGGCTGGTCGTTCACTGATCACGTGTTTATCATACGGTGATCACGTGACTGAGAGGCGCTGATCACGTGACTGTGCCGTCAGTGATCACGTGGCTGAGCAGGCACTGATATCGTGACTGAGCATGCACTGATCATGTGCCGGGAGCCGGGGAGGCATTCCACTCTGGACAAAGGTCATGAGGAAGGAGGCTCGGCATACGCAAATGCGGGATCGAGCCTCAGGAGTCCACCCGGATATTCTCGAGCATCTCCCCCAAAAAAACCGGAGTCTGCCTACTGTATTGCTTTGTGCTCTCACCTCTGATTTCACTGGGGGCTGTCCCCCACCACCATCTCGCTCTCTCTGTCAAAGAGTTAACTTACAGCTCCAATTCATAAAGTTCCTTGTCATTCTTCCCTTTAACTTCCAGCTGAGTCTCCATCTGGAGCGCGGAACCCACCACGCTTACTAATTATGCCTGGGCTGCTAAGACCCACTCGAGAAGGTGTCTAGGGTGAGGCACCTTTCGCTATTCGAGAGGGCGCCTGCGGCCTACGTAAGTGGTGCAAACTTCTTGTCTTGAAGTTTGATTGGTCTTCCGCGTAAACCAAGCTACTCAGTCTCTTTTCTCCACCGAATTTTCCTACTGAGCTCTCCTCATACTATTATTCTTGACATCTCTGATTAGCATATAAATAGTCGCCTAGGCCATCTCTCCTTCGAATACCCTGGATCAGTTGGGGCTGGTCCCCGGCAGGTGGCGACCGAACAGGGACCTCAGGAGGCAATACTCAAAGAGCTGAGCAGACACGAACCACGCAATCAGCAGGCAATAAGCATGGAGCTCAGCAGTGACGAATCATGCTGCTCAACTGGCAATAATCAAGCACGTGACCAGGCAGGAATCACGCAGCTCAGCTGGCAATTGTCAAGCAGATGAGCCGACAGGAATCACGCAGCTCAGATGGCAATTGTCATGCAGATGAGCCGGCAGGAATCACGCAGCTCAGCAGGCCCTGATCACGTGACTCTGCAGGCACTGATCACGTGGCTGATCAAGTCCAGATCACGTGACTGAGCATGCACTGATCACGTGGCTATCATGCACTGATGACGTGACTGCGCATGCACTGATGACGTGGCTGATCGGGCACTGATCACATGGCTCATCATGCACTGATCACGTGTTTATCAGGCAATGATCAGTGACTGACAGGCGCTGATCATGGGACTGTGCACGCACTGATCACGTGGCTATCATGCACTGATCACGTGACTGCGCATGCACTGATGACGTGGCTGTTCGGGCACTGATCACGTGTTTATCAGGCAGTGATCAGTGACTGACAGGCGCTGATCAGGGGACTGTGCACGCACTGATCAGGTGGCTGATCAGGAACTGACCACCTGACCGCGCATGCAGTGATCACGTGGCTGGTCGTTCACTGATCACGTGTTTATCATACGGTGATCACGTGACTGAGAGGCGCTGATCACGTGACTGTGCCGTCAGTGATCACGTGGCTGAGCAGGCACTGATATCGTGACTGAGCATGCACTGATCATGTGCCGGGAGCCGGGGAGGCATTCCACTCTGGACAAAGGTCATGAGGAAGGAGGCTCGGCATACGCAAATGCGGGATCGAGCCTCAGGAGTCCACCCGGATATTCTCGAGCATCTCCCCCAAAAAAACCGGAGTCTGCCTACTGTATTGCTTTGTGCTCTCACCTCTGATTTCACTGGGGGCTGTCCCCCACCACCATCTCGCTCTCTCTGTCAAAGAGTTAACTTACAGCTCCAATTCATAAAGTTCCTTGTCATTCTTCCCTTTAACTTCCAGCTGAGTCTCCATCTGGAGCGCGGAACCCACCACGCTTACTAATTATGCCTGGGCTGCTAAGACCCACTCGAGAAGGTGTCTAGGGTGAGGCACCTTTCGCTATTCGAGAGGGCGCCTGCGGCCTACGTAAGTGGTGCAAACTTCTTGTCTTGAAGTTTGATTGGTCTTCCGCGTAAACCAAGCTACTCAGTCTCTTTTCTCCACCGAATTTTCCTACTGAGCTCTCCTCATACTATTATTCTTGACATCTCTGATTAGCATATAAATAGTCGCCTAGGCCATCTCTCCTTCGAATACCCTGGATCAGTTGGGGCTGGTCCCCGGCAGGTGGCGACCGAACAGGGACCTCAGGAGGCAATACTCAAAGAGCTGAGCAGACACGAACCACGCAATCAGCAGGCAATAAGCATGGAGCTCAGCAGTGACGAATCATGCTGCTCAACTGGCAATAATCAAGCACGTGACCAGGCAGGAATCACGCAGCTCAGCTGGCAATTGTCAAGCAGATGAGCCGACAGGAATCACGCAGCTCAGATGGCAATTGTCATGCAGATGAGCCGGCAGGAATCACGCAGCTCAGCAGGCCCTGATCACGTGACTCTGCAGGCACTGATCACGTGGCTGATCAAGTCCAGATCACGTGACTGAGCATGCACTGATCACGTGGCTATCATGCACTGATGACGTGACTGCGCATGCACTGATGACTGATCGGGCACTGATCACATGGCGCACTGATCACGTGTTTATCAGGCAATGATCAGTGATGACAGGCGCTGTGGGACTGTGACATCAATCATGCTGATCAGGGGACTGTGCACGCACTGATCAGGTGGCTGATCAGGAACTGACCACCTGACCGCGCATGCAGTGATCACGTGGCTGGTCGTTCACTGATCACGTGTTTATCATACGGTGATCACGTGACTGAGAGGCGCTGATCACGTGACTGTGCCGTCAGTGATCACGTGGCTGAGCAGGCACTGATATCGTGACTGAGCATGCACTGATCATGTGCCGGGAGCCGGGGAGGCATTCCACTCTGGACAAAGGTCATGAGGAAGGAGGCTCGGCATACGCAAATGCGGGATCGAGCCTCAGGAGTCCACCCGGATATTCTCGAGCATCTCCCCCCAAAAACCGGAGTCTGCCTACTGTATTGCTTTGTGCTCTCACCTCTGATTTCACTGGGGGCTGTCCCCCACCACCATCTCGCTCTCTCTGTCAAAGAGTTAACTTACAGCTCCAATTCATAAAGTTCCTTGTCATTCTTCCCTTTAACTTCCAGCTGAGTCTCCATCTGGAGCGCGGAACCCACCACGCTTACTAATTATGCCTGGGCTGCTAAGACCCACTCGAGAAGGTGTCTAGGGTGAGGCACCTTTCGCTATTCGAGAGGGCGCCTGCGGCCTACGTAAGTGGTGCAAACTTCTTGTCTTGAAGTTTGATTGGTCTTCCGCGTAAACCAAGCTCCTCAGTCTCTTTTCTCCACCGAATTTTCCTACTGAGCTCTCCTCATACTATTATTCTTGACATCTCTGATTAGCATATAAATAGTCGCCTAGGCCATCTCTCCTTCGAATACCCTGGATCAGTTGGGGCTGGTCCCCGGCAGGTGGCGACCGAACAGGGACCTCAGGAGGCAATACTCAAAGAGCTGAGCAGACACGAACCACGCAATCAGCAGGCAATAAGCATGGAGCTCAGCAGTGACGAATCATGCTGCTCAACTGGCAATAATCAAGCACGTGACCAGGCAGGAATCACGCAGCTCAGCTGGCAATTGTCAAGCAGATGAGCCGACTGTCATGCAGATGAGCCGGCAGGAATCACGCAGCTCAGCAGGCCCTGATCACGTGACTCTGCAGGAACTGATCACGTGGCTGATCAAGTCCAGATCACGTGACTGAGCAGGCACTGATCACGTGGCTATCATGCACTGATGACGTGACTGCGCATGCACTGATGACGTGGCTGATCGGGCACTGATCACATGGCTCATCATGCACTGATCACGTGTTTCTCAGGCAATGATCAGTGACTGACAGGCGCTGATCATGGGACTGTGCACGCACTGATCACGTGGCTATCATGCACTGATCACGTGACTGCGCATGCACTGATGACGTGGCTGTTCGGGCACTGATCACGGGTTTATCAGGCAGTGATCAGTGACTGACAGGCGCTGATCAGGGGACTGTGCACGCACTGATCAGGTGGCTGATCAGGAACTGACCACCTGAACGCGCATGCAGTGATCACGTGGCTGGTCGTTCACTGATCACGTGTTTATCATACGGTGATCACGTGACTGAGAGGCGCTGATCACGTGACTGTGCCGTCAGTGATCACGTGGCTGAGCAGGCACTGATATCGTGACTGAGCATGCACTGATCATGTGCCGGGAGCCGGGGAGGCATTCCACTCTGGACAAAGGTCATGAGGAAGGAGGCTCGGCATACGCAAATGCGGGATCGAGCCTCAGGAGTCCACCCGGATATTCTCGAGCATCTCCCCCCAAAAAAACCGGAGTCTGCCTACTGTATTGCTTTGTGCTCTCACCTCTGATTTCACTGGGGGCTGTCCCCCACCACCATCTCGCTCTCTCTGTCAAAGAGTTAACTTACAGCTCCAATTCATAAAGTTCCTTGTCATTCTTCCCTTTAACTTCCAGCTGAGTCTCCATCTGGAGCGCGGAACCCACCACGCTTACTAATTATGCCTGGGCTGCTAAGACCCACTCGAGAAGGTGTCTAGGGTGAGGCACCTTTCGCTATTCGAGAGGGCGCCTGCGGCCTACGTAAGTGGTGCAAACTTCTTGTCTTGAAGTTTGATTGGTCTTCCGCGTAAACCAAGCTACTCAGTCTCTTTTCTCCACCGAATTTTCCTACTGAGCTCTCCTCATACTATTATTCTTGACATCTCTGATTAGCATATAAATAGTCGCCTAGGCCATCTCTCCTTCGAATACCCTGGATCAGTTGGGGCTGGTCCCCGGCAGGTGGCGACCGAACAGGGACCTCAGGAGGCAATACTCAAAGAGCTGAGCAGACACGAACCACGCAATCAGCAGGCAATAAGCATGGAGCTCAGCAGTGACGAATCATGCTGCTCAACTGGCAATAATCAAGCACGTGACCAGGCAGGAATCACGCAGCTCAGCTGGCAATTGTCAAGCAGATGAGCCGACAGGAATCACGCGCTCAGATGGCAATTGTCATGCAGATGAGCCGGCAGGAATCACGCAGCTCAGCAGGCCCTGATCACGTGACTCTGCAGGCACTGATCACGTGGCTGATCAAGTCCAGATCACGTGACTGAGCATGCACTGATCACGTGGCTATCATGCACTGATGACGTGACTGCGCATGCACTGATGACGTGGCTGATCGGGCACTGATCACATGGCTCATCATGCACTGATCACGTGTTTATCAGGCAATGATCAGTGACTGACAGGCGCTGATCATGGGACTGTGCACGCACTGATCACGTGGCTATCATGCACTGATCACGTGACTGCGCATGCACTGATGACGTGGCTGTTCGGGCACTGATCACGTGTTTATCAGGCAGTGATCAGTGACTGACAGGCGCTGATCAGGGGACTGTGCACGCACTGATCAGGTGGCTGATCAGGAACTGACCACCTGACCGCGCATGCAGTGATCACGTGGCTGGTCGTTCACTGATCACGTGTTTATCATACGGTGATCACGTGACTGAGAGGCGCTGATCACGTGACTGTGCCGTCAGTGATCACGTGGCTGAGCAGGCACTGATATCGTGACTGAGCATGCACTGATCATGTGCCGGGAGCCGGGGAGGCATTCCACTCTGGACAAAGGTCATGAGGAAGGAGGCTCGGCATACGCAAATGCGGGATCGAGCCTCAGGAGTCCACCCGGATATTCTCGAGCATCTCCCCCCAAAAAACCGGAGTCTGCCTACTGTATTGCTTTGTGCTCTCACCTCTGATTTCACTGGGGGCTGTCCCCCACCACCATCTCGCTCTCTCTGTCAAAGAGTTAACTTACAGCTCCAATTCATAAAGTTCCTTGTCATTCTTCCCTTTAACTTCCAGCTGAGTCTCCATCTGGAGCGCGGAACCCACCACGCTTACTAATTATGCCTGGGCTGCTAAGACCCACTCGAGAAGGTGTCTAGGGTGAGGCACCTTTCGCTATTCGAGAGGGCGCCTGCGGCCTACGTAAGTGGTGCAAACTTCTTGTCTTGAAGTTTGATTGGTCTTCCGCGTAAACCAAGCTACTCAGTCTCTTTTCTCCACCGAATTTTCCTACTGAGCTCTCCTCATACTATTATTCTTGACATCTCTGATTAGCATATAAATAGTCGCCTAGGCCATCTCTCCTTCGAATACCCTGGATCAGTTGGGGCTGGTCCCCGGCAGGTGGCGACCGAACAGGGACCTCAGGAGGCAATACTCAAAGAGCTGAGCAGACACGAACCACGCAATCAGCAGGCAATAAGCATGGAGCTCAGCAGTGACGAATCATGCTGCTCAACTGGCAATAATCAAGCACGTGACCAGGCAGGAATCACGCAGCTCAGCTGGCAATTGTCAAGCAGATGAGCCGACAGGAATCACGCAGCTCATGGCAATTGTCATGCAGATGAGCCGGCAGGAATCACGCAGCTCAGCAGGCCCTGATCACGTGACTCTGCAGGCACTGATCACGTGGCTGATCAAGTCCAGATCACGTGACTGAGCATGCACTGATCACGTGGCTATCATGCACTGATGACGTGACTGCGCATGCACTGATGACGTGGCTGATCGGGCACTGATCACATGGCTCATCATGCACTGATCACGTGTTTATCAGGCAATGATCAGTGACTGACAGGCGCTGATCATGGGACTGTGCACGCACTGATCACGTGGCTATCATGCACTGATCACGTGACTGCGCATGCACTGATGACGTGGCTGTTCGGGCACTGATCACGTGTTTATCAGGCAGTGATCAGTGACTGACAGGCGCTGATCAGGGGACTGTGCACGCACTGATCAGGTGGCTGATCAGGAACTGACCACCTGACCGCGCATGCAGTGATCACGTGGCTGGTCGTTCACTGATCACGTGTTTATCATACGGTGATCACGTGACTGAGAGGCGCTGATCACGTGACTGTGCCGTCAGTGATCACGTGGCTGAGCAGGCACTGATATCGTGACTGAGCATGCACTGATCATGTGCCGGGAGCCGGGGAGGCATTCCACTCTGGACAAAGGTCATGAGGAAGGAGGCTCGGCATACGCAAATGCGGGATCGAGCCTCAGGAGTCCACCCGGATATTCTCGAGCATCTCCCCCCAAAAAACCGGAGTCTGCCTACTGTATTGCTTTGTGCTCTCACCTCTGATTTCACTGGGGGCTGTCCCCCACCACCATCTCGCTCTCTCTGTCAAAGAGTTAACTTACAGCTCCAATTCATAAAGTTCCTTGTCATTCTTCCCTTTAACTTCCAGCTGAGTCTCCATCTGGAGCGCGGAACCCACCACGCTTACTAATTATGCCTGGGCTGCTAAGACCCACTCGAGAAGGTGTCTAGGGTGAGGCACCTTTCGCTATTCGAGAGGGCGCCTGCGGCCTACGTAAGTGGTGCAAACTTCTTGTCTTGAAGTTTGATTGGTCTTCCGCGTAAACCAAGCTACTCAGTCTCTTTTCTCCACCGAATTTTCCTACTGAGCTCTCCTCATACTATTATTCTTGACATCTCTGATTAGCATATAAATAGTCGCCTAGGCCATCTCTCCTTCGAATACCCTGGATCAGTTGGGGCTGGTCCCCGGCAGGTGGCGACCGAACAGGGACCTCAGGAGGCAATACTCAAAGAGCTGAGCAGACACGAACCACGCAATCAGCAGGCAATAAGCATGGAGCTCAGCAGTGACGAATCATGCTGCTCAACTGGCAATAATCAAGCACGTGACCAGGCAGGAATCACGCAGCTCAGCTGGCAATTGTCAAGCAGATGAGCCGACAGGAATCACGCAGCTCAGCTGGCAATTGTCATGCAGATGAGCCGGCAGGAATCACGCAGCTCAGCAGGCCCTGATCACGTGACTCTGCAGGCACTGATCACGTGGCTGATCAAGTCCAGATCACGTGACTGAGCATGCACTGATCACGTGGCTATCATGCACTGATGACGTGACTGCGCATGCACTGATGACGTGGCTGATCGGGCACTGATCACATGGCTCATCATGCACTGATCACGTGTTTATCAGGCAATGATCAGTGACTGACAGGCGCTGATCATGGGACTGTGCACGCACTGATCACGTGGCTATCATGCACTGATCACGTGACTGCGCATGCACTGATGACGTGGCTGTTCGGGCACTGATCACGTGTTTATCAGGCAGTGATCAGTGACTGACAGGCGCTGATCAGGGGACTGTGCACGCACTGATCAGGTGGCTGATCAGGAACTGACCACCTGACCGCGCATGCAGTGATCACGTGGCTGGTCGTTCACTGATCACGTGTTTATCATACGGTGATCACGTGACTGAGAGGCGCTGATCACGTGACTGTGCCGTCAGTGATCACGTGGCTGAGCAGGCACTGATATCGTGACTGAGCATGCACTGATCATGTGCCGGGAGCCGGGGAGGCATTCCACTCTGGACAAAGGTCATGAGGAAGGAGGCTCGGCATACGCAAATGCGGGATCGAGCCTCAGGAGTCCACCCGGATATTCTCGAGCATCTCCCCCAAAAAAACCGGAGTCTGCCTACTGTATTGCTTTGTGCTCTCACCTCTGATTTCACTGGGGGCTGTCCCCCACCACCATCTCGCTCTCTCTGTCAAAGAGTTAACTTACAGCTCCAATTCATAAAGTTCCTTGTCATTCTTCCCTTTAACTTCCAGCTGAGTCTCCATCTGGAGCGCGGAACCCACCACGCTTACTAATTATGCCTGGGCTGCTAAGACCCACTCGAGAAGGTGTCTAGGGTGAGGCACCTTTCGCTATTCGAGAGGGCGCCTGCGGCCTACGTAAGTGGTGCAAACTTCTTGTCTTGAAGTTTGATTGGTCTTCCGCGTAAACCAAGCTACTCAGTCTCTTTTCTCCACCGAATTTTCCTACTGAGCTCTCCTCATACTATTATTCTTGACATCTCTGATTAGCATATAAATAGTCGCCTAGGCCATCTCTCCTTCGAATACCCTGGATCAGTTGGGGCTGGTCCCCGGCAGGTGGCGACCGAACAGGGACCTCAGGAGGCAATACTCAAAGAGCTGAGCAGACACGAACCACGCAATCAGCAGGCAATAAGCATGGAGCTCAGCAGTGACGAATCATGCTGCTCAACTGGCAATAATCAAGCACGTGACCAGGCAGGAATCACGCAGCTCAGCTGGCAATTGTCAAGCAGATGAGCCGACAGGAATCACGCAGCTCAGCTGGCAATTGTCATGCAGATGAGCCGGCAGGAATCACGCAGCTCAGCAGGCCCTGATCACGTGACTCTGCAGGCACTGATCACGTGGCTGATCAAGTCCAGATCACGTGACTGAGCATGCACTGATCACGTGGCTATCATGCACTGATGACGTGACTGCGCATGCACTGATGACGTGGCTGATCGGGCACTGATCACATGGCTCATCATGCACTGATCACGTGTTTATCAGGCAATGATCAGTGACTGACAGGCGCTGATCATGGGACTGTGCACGCACTGATCACGTGGCTATCATGCACTGATCACGTGACTGCGCATGCACTGATGACGTGGCTGTTCGGGCACTGATCACGTGTTTATCAGGCAGTGATCAGTGACTGACAGGCGCTGATCAGGGGACTGTGCACGCACTGATCAGGTGGCTGATCAGGAACTGACCACCTGACCGCGCATGCAGTGATCACGTGGCTGGTCGTTCACTGATCACGTGTTTATCATACGGTGATCACGTGACTGAGAGGCGCTGATCACGTGACTGTGCCGTCAGTGATCACGTGGCTGAGCAGGCACTGATATCGTGACTGAGCATGCACTGATCATGTGCCGGGAGCCGGGGAGGCATTCCACTCTGGACAAAGGTCATGAGGAAGGAGGCTCGGCATACGCAAATGCGGGATCGAGCCTCAGGAGTCCACCCGGATATTCTCGAGCATCTCCCCCCAAAAACCGGAGTCTGCCTACTGTATTGCTTTGTGCTCTCACCTCTGATTTCACTGGGGGCTGTCCCCCACCACCATCTCGCTCTCTCTGTCAAAGAGTTAACTTACAGCTCCAATTCATAAAGTTCCTTGTCATTCTTCCCTTTAACTTCCAGCTGAGTCTCCATCTGGAGCGCGGAACCCACCACGCTTACTAATTATGCCTGGGCTGCTAAGACCCACTCGAGAAGGTGTCTAGGGTGAGGCACCTTTCGCTATTCGAGAGGGCGCCTGCGGCCTACGTAAGTGGTGCAAACTTCTTGTCTTGAAGTTTGATTGGTCTTCCGCGTAAACCAAGCTACTCAGTCTCTTTTCTCCACCGAATTTTCCTACTGAGCTCTCCTCATACTATTATTCTTGACATCTCTGATTAGCATATAAATAGTCGCCTAGGCCATCTCTCCTTCGAATACCCTGGATCAGTTGGGGCTGGTCCCCGGCAGGTGGCGACCGAACAGGGACCTCAGGAGGCAATACTCAAAGAGCTGAGCAGACACGAACCACGCAATCAGCAGGCAATAAGCATGGAGCTCAGCAGTGACGAATCATGCTGCTCAACTGGCAATAATCAAGCACGTGACCAGGCAGGAATCACGCAGCTCAGCTGGCAATTGTCAAGCAGATGAGCCGACAGGAATCACGCAGCTCAGCTGGCAATTGTCATGCAGATGAGCCGGCAGGAATCACGCAGCTCAGCAGGCCCTGATCACGTGACTCTGCAGGCACTGATCACGTGGCTGATCAAGTCCAGATCACGTGACTGAGCATGCACTGATCACGTGGCTATCATGCACTGATGACGTGACTGCGCATGCACTGATGACGTGGCTGATCGGGCACTGATCACATGGCTCATCATGCACTGATCACGTGTTTATCAGGCAATGATCAGTGACTGACAGGCGCTGATCATGGGACTGTGCACGCACTGATCACGTGGCTATCATGCACTGATCACGTGACTGCGCATGCACTGATGACGTGGCTGTTCGGGCACTGATCACGTGTTTATCAGGCAGTGATCAGTGACTGACAGGCGCTGATCAGGGGACTGTGCACGCACTGATCAGGTGGCTGATCAGGAACTGACCACCTGACCGCGCATGCAGTGATCACGTGGCTGGTCGTTCACTGATCACGTGTTTATCATACGGTGATCACGTGACTGAGAGGCGCTGATCACGTGACTGTGCCGTCAGTGATCACGTGGCTGAGCAGGCACTGATATCGTGACTGAGCATGCACTGATCATGTGCCGGGAGCCGGGGAGGCATTCCACTCTGGACAAAGGTCATGAGGAAGGAGGCTCGGCATACGCAAATGCGGGATCGAGCCTCAGGAGTCCACCCGGATATTCTCGAGCATCTCCCCCCAAAAAACCGGAGTCTGCCTACTGTATTGCTTTGTGCTCTCACCTCTGATTTCACTGGGGGCTGTCCCCCACCACCATCTCGCTCTCTCTGTCAAAGAGTTAACTTACAGCTCCAATTCATAAAGTTCCTTGTCATTCTTCCCTTTAACTTCCAGCTGAGTCTCCATCTGGAGCGCGGAACCCACCACGCTTACTAATTATGCCTGGGCTGCTAAGACCCACTCGAGAAGGTGTCTAGGGTGAGGCACCTTTCGCTATTCGAGAGGGCGCCTGCGGCCTACGTAAGTGGTGCAAACTTCTTGTCTTGAAGTTTGATTGGTCTTCCGCGTAAACCAAGCTACTCAGTCTCTTTTCTCCACCGAATTTTCCTACTGAGCTCTCCTCATACTATTATTCTTGACATCTCTGATTAGCATATAAATAGTCGCCTAGGCCATCTCTCCTTCGAATACCCTGGATCAGTTGGGGCTGGTCCCCGGCAGGTGGCGACCGAACAGGGACCTCAGGAGGCAATACTCAAAGAGCTGAGCAGACACGAACCACGCAATCAGCAGGCAATAAGCATGGAGCTCAGCAGTGACGAATCATGCTGCTCAACTGGCAATAATCAAGCACGTGACCAGGCAGGAATCACGCAGCTCAGCTGGCAATTGTCAAGCAGATGAGCCGACAGGAATCACGCAGCTCAGCTGGCAATTGTCATGCAGATGAGCCGGCAGGAATCACGCAGCTCAGCAGGCCCTGATCACGTGACTCTGCAGGCACTGATCACGTGGCTGATCAAGTCCAGATCACGTGACTGAGCATGCACTGATCACGTGGCTATCATGCACTGATGACGTGACTGCGCATGCACTGATGACGTGGCTGATCGGGCACTGATCACATGGCTCATCATGCACTGATCACGTGTTTATCAGGCAATGATCAGTGACTGACAGGCGCTGATCATGGGACTGTGCACGCACTGATCACGTGGCTATCATGCACTGATCACGTGACTGCGCATGCACTGATGACGTGGCTGTTCGGGCACTGATCACGTGTTTATCAGGCAGTGATCAGTGACTGACAGGCGCTGATCAGGGGACTGTGCACGCACTGATCAGGTGGCTGATCAGGAACTGACCACCTGACCGCGCATGCAGTGATCACGTGGCTGGTCGTTCACTGATCACGTGTTTATCATACGGTGATCACGTGACTGAGAGGCGCTGATCACGTGACTGTGCCGTCAGTGATCACGTGGCTGAGCAGGCACTGATATCGTGACTGAGCATGCACTGATCATGTGCCGGGAGCCGGGGAGGCATTCCACTCTGGACAAAGGTCATGAGGAAGGAGGCTCGGCATACGCAAATGCGGGATCGAGCCTCAGGAGTCCACCCGGATATTCTCGAGCATCTCCCCCCAAAAAACCGGAGTCTGCCTACTGTATTGCTTTGTGCTCTCACCTCTGATTTCACTGGGGGCTGTCCCCCACCACCATCTCGCTCTCTCTGTCAAAGAGTTAACTTACAGCTCCAATTCATAAAGTTCCTTGTCATTCTTCCCTTTAACTTCCAGCTGAGTCTCCATCTGGAGCGCGGAACCCACCACGCTTACTAATTATGCCTGGGCTGCTAAGACCCACTCGAGAAGGTGTCTAGGGTGAGGCACCTTTCGCTATTCGAGAGGGCGCCTGCGGCCTACGTAAGTGGTGCAAACTTCTTGTCTTGAAGTTTGATTGGTCTTCCGCGTAAACCAAGCTACTCAGTCTCTTTTCTCCACCGAATTTTCCTACTGAGCTCTCCTCATACTATTATTCTTGACATCTCTGATTAGCATATAAATAGTCGCCTAGGCCATCTCTCCTTCGAATACCCTGGATCAGTTGGGGCTGGTCCCCGGCAGGTGGCGACCGAACAGGGACCTCAGGAGGCAATACTCAAAGAGCTGAGCAGACACGAACCACGCAATCAGCAGGCAATAAGCATGGAGCTCAGCAGTGACGAATCATGCTGCTCAACTGGCAATAATCAAGCACGTGACCAGGCAGGAATCACGCAGCTCAGCTGGCAATTGTCAAGCAGATGAGCCGACAGGAATCACGCAGCTCAGCTGGCAATTGTCATGCAGATGAGCCGGCAGGAATCACGCAGCTCAGCAGGCCCTGATCACGTGACTCTGCAGGCACTGATCACGTGGCTGATCAAGTCCAGATCACGTGACTGAGCATGCACTGATCACGTGGCTATCATGCACTGATGACGTGACTGCGCATGCACTGATGACGTGGCTGATCGGGCACTGATCACATGGCTCATCATGCACTGATCACGTGTTTATCAGGCAATGATCAGTGACTGACAGGCGCTGATCATGGGACTGTGCACGCACTGATCACGTGGCTATCATGCACTGATCACGTGACTGCGCATGCACTGATGACGTGGCTGTTCGGGCACTGATCACGTGTTTATCAGGCAGTGATCAGTGACTGACAGGCGCTGATCAGGGGACTGTGCACGCACTGATCAGGTGGCTGATCAGGAACTGACCACCTGACCGCGCATGCAGTGATCACGTGGCTGGTCGTTCACTGATCACGTGTTTATCATACGGTGATCACGTGACTGAGAGGCGCTGATCACGTGACTGTGCCGTCAGTGATCACGTGGCTGAGCAGGCACTGATATCGTGACTGAGCATGCACTGATCATGTGCCGGGAGCCGGGGAGGCATTCCACTCTGGACAAAGGTCATGAGGAAGGAGGCTCGGCATACGCAAATGCGGGATCGAGCCTCAGGAGTCCACCCGGATATTCTCGAGCATCTCCCCCCAAAAAACCGGAGTCTGCCTACTGTATTGCTTTGTGCTCTCACCTCTGATTTCACTGGGGGCTGTCCCCCACCACCATCTCGCTCTCTCTGTCAAAGAGTTAACTTACAGCTCCAATTCATAAAGTTCCTTGTCATTCTTCCCTTTAACTTCCAGCTGAGTCTCCATCTGGAGCGCGGAACCCACCACGCTTACTAATTATGCCTGGGCTGCTAAGACCCACTCGAGAAGGTGTCTAGGGTGAGGCACCTTTCGCTATTCGAGAGGGCGCCTGCGGCCTACGTAAGTGGTGCAAACTTCTTGTCTTGAAGTTTGATTGGTCTTCCGCGTAAACCAAGCTACTCAGTCTCTTTTCTCCACCGAATTTTCCTACTGAGCTCTCCTCATACTATTATTCTTGACATCTCTGATTAGCATATAAATAGTCGCCTAGGCCATCTCTCCTTCGAATACCCTGGATCAGTTGGGGCTGGTCCCCGGCAGGTGGCGACCGAACAGGGACCTCAGGAGGCAATACTCAAAGAGCTGAGCAGACACGAACCACGCAATCAGCAGGCAATAAGCATGGAGCTCAGCAGTGACGAATCATGCTGCTCAACTGGCAATAATCAAGCACGTGACCAGGCAGGAATCACGCAGCTCAGCTGGCAATTGTCAAGCAGATGAGCCGACAGGAATCACGCAGCTCAGCTGGCAATTGTCATGCAGATGAGCCGGCAGGAATCACGCAGCTCAGCAGGCCCTGATCACGTGACTCTGCAGGCACTGATCACGTGGCTGATCAAGTCCAGATCACGTGACTGAGCATGCACTGATCACGTGGCTATCATGCACTGATGACGTGACTGCGCATGCACTGATGACGTGGCTGATCGGGCACTGATCACATGGCTCATCATGCACTGATCACGTGTTTATCAGGCAATGATCAGTGACTGACAGGCGCTGATCATGGGACTGTGCACGCACTGATCACGTGGCTATCATGCACTGATCACGTGACTGCGCATGCACTGATGACGTGGCTGTTCGGGCACTGATCACGTGTTTATCAGGCAGTGATCAGTGACTGACAGGCGCTGATCAGGGGACTGTGCACGCACTGATCAGGTGGCTGATCAGGAACTGACCACCTGACCGCGCATGCAGTGATCACGTGGCTGGTCGTTCACTGATCACGTGTTTATCATACGGTGATCACGTGACTGAGAGGCGCTGATCACGTGACTGTGCCGTCAGTGATCACGTGGCTGAGCAGGCACTGATATCGTGACTGAGCATGCACTGATCATGTGCCGGGAGCCGGGGAGGCATTCCACTCTGGACAAAGGTCATGAGGAAGGAGGCTCGGCATACGCAAATGCGGGATCGAGCCTCAGGAGTCCACCCGGATATTCTCGAGCATCTCCCCCCAAAAAAACCGGAGTCTGCCTACTGTATTGCTTTGTGCTCTCACCTCTGATTTCACTGGGGGCTGTCCCCCACCACCATCTCGCTCTCTCTGTCAAAGAGTTAACTTACAGCTCCAATTCATAAAGTTCCTTGTCATTCTTCCCTTTAACTTCCAGCTGAGTCTCCATCTGGAGCGCGGAACCCACCACGCTTACTAATTATGCCTGGGCTGCTAAGACCCACTCGAGAAGGTGTCTAGGGTGAGGCACCTTTCGCTATTCGAGAGGGCGCCTGCGGCCTACGTAAGTGGTGCAAACTTCTTGTCTTGAAGTTTGATTGGTCTTCCGCGTAAACCAAGCTACTCAGTCTCTTTTCTCCACCGAATTTTCCTACTGAGCTCTCCTCATACTATTATTCTTGACATCTCTGATTAGCATATAAATAGTCGCCTAGGCCATCTCTCCTTCGAATACCCTGGATCAGTTGGGGCTGGTCCCCGGCAGGTGGCGACCGAACAGGGACCTCAGGAGGCAATACTCAAAGAGCTGAGCAGACACGAACCACGCAATCAGCAGGCAATAAGCATGGAGCTCAGCAGTGACGAATCATGCTGCTCAACTGGCAATAATCAAGCACGTGACCAGGCAGGAATCACGCAGCTCAGCTGGCAATTGTCAAGCAGATGAGCCGACAGGAATCACGCAGCTCAGCTGGCAATTGTCATGCAGATGAGCCGGCAGGAATCACGCAGCTCAGCAGGCCCTGATCACGTGACTCTGCAGGCACTGATCACGTGGCTGATCAAGTCCAGATCACGTGACTGAGCATGCACTGATCACGTGGCTATCATGCACTGATGACGTGACTGCGCATGCACTGATGACGTGGCTGATCGGGCACTGATCACATGGCTCATCATGCACTGATCACGTGTTTATCAGGCAATGATCAGTGACTGACAGGCGCTGATCATGGGACTGTGCACGCACTGATCACGTGGCTATCATGCACTGATCACGTGACTGCGCATGCACTGATGACGTGGCTGTTCGGGCACTGATCACGTGTTTATCAGGCAGTGATCAGTGACTGACAGGCGCTGATCAGGGGACTGTGCACGCACTGATCAGGTGGCTGATCAGGAACTGACCACCTGACCGCGCATGCAGTGATCACGTGGCTGGTCGTTCACTGATCACGTGTTTATCATACGGTGATCACGTGACTGAGAGGCGCTGATCACGTGACTGTGCCGTCAGTGATCACGTGGCTGAGCAGGCACTGATATCGTGACTGAGCATGCACTGATCATGTGCCGGGAGCCGGGGAGGCATTCCACTCTGGACAAAGGTCATGAGGAAGGAGGCTCGGCATACGCAAATGCGGGATCGAGCCTCAGGAGTCCACCCGGATATTCTCGAGCATCTCCCCCCAAAAAAACCGGAGTCTGCCTACTGTATTGCTTTGTGCTCTCACCTCTGATTTCACTGGGGGCTGTCCCCCACCACCATCTCGCTCTCTCTGTCAAAGAGTTAACTTACAGCTCCAATTCATAAAGTTCCTTGTCATTCTTCCCTTTAACTTCCAGCTGAGTCTCCATCTGGAGCGCGGAACCCACCACGCTTACTAATTATGCCTGGGCTGCTAAGACCCACTCGAGAAGGTGTCTAGGGTGAGGCACCTTTCGCTATTCGAGAGGGCGCCTGCGGCCTACGTAAGTGGTGCAAACTTCTTGTCTTGAAGTTTGATTGGTCTTCCGCGTAAACCAAGCTACTCAGTCTCTTTTCTCCACCGAATTTTCCTACTGAGCTCTCCTCATACTATTATTCTTGACATCTCTGATTAGCATATAAATAGTCGCCTAGGCCATCTCTCCTTCGAATACCCTGGATCAGTTGGGGCTGGTCCCCGGCAGGTGGCGACCGAACAGGGACCTCAGGAGGCAATACTCAAAGAGCTGAGCAGACACGAACCACGCAATCAGCAGGCAATAAGCATGGAGCTCAGCAGTGACGAATCATGCTGCTCAACTGGCAATAATCAAGCACGTGACCAGGCAGGAATCACGCAGCTCAGCTGGCAATTGTCAAGCAGATGAGCCGACAGGAATCACGCAGCTCAGCTGGCAATTGTCATGCAGATGAGCCGGCAGGAATCACGCAGCTCAGCAGGCCCTGATCACGTGACTCTGCAGGCACTGATCACGTGGCTGATCAAGTCCAGATCACGTGACTGAGCATGCACTGATCACGTGGCTATCATGCACTGATGACGTGACTGCGCATGCACTGATGACGTGGCTGATCGGGCACTGATCACATGGCTCATCATGCACTGATCACGTGTTTATCAGGCAATGATCAGTGACTGACAGGCGCTGATCATGGGACTGTGCACGCACTGATCACGTGGCTATCATGCACTGATCACGTGACTGCGCATGCACTGATGACGTGGCTGTTCGGGCACTGATCACGTGTTTATCAGGCAGTGATCAGTGACTGACAGGCGCTGATCAGGGGACTGTGCACGCACTGATCAGGTGGCTGATCAGGAACTGACCACCTGACCGCGCATGCAGTGATCACGTGGCTGGTCGTTCACTGATCACGTGTTTATCATACGGTGATCACGTGACTGAGAGGCGCTGATCACGTGACTGTGCCGTCAGTGATCACGTGGCTGAGCAGGCACTGATATCGTGACTGAGCATGCACTGATCATGTGCCGGGAGCCGGGGAGGCATTCCACTCTGGACAAAGGTCATGAGGAAGGAGGCTCGGCATACGCAAATGCGGGATCGAGCCTCAGGAGTCCACCCGGATATTCTCGAGCATCTCCCCCAAAAAAACCGGAGTCTGCCTACTGTATTGCTTTGTGCTCTCACCTCTGATTTCACTGGGGGCTGTCCCCCACCACCATCTCGCTCTCTCTGTCAAAGAGTTAACTTACAGCTCCAATTCATAAAGTTCCTTGTCATTCTTCCCTTTAACTTCCAGCTGAGTCTCCATCTGGAGCGCGGAACCCACCACGCTTACTAATTATGCCTGGGCTGCTAAGACCCACTCGAGAAGGTGTCTAGGGTGAGGCACCTTTCGCTATTCGAGAGGGCGCCTGCGGCCTACGTAAGTGGTGCAAACTTCTTGTCTTGAAGTTTGATTGGTCTTCCGCGTAAACCAAGCTACTCAGTCTCTTTTCTCCACCGAATTTTCCTACTGAGCTCTCCTCATACTATTATTCTTGACATCTCTGATTAGCATATAAATAGTCGCCTAGGCCATCTCTCCTTCGAATACCCTGGATCAGTTGGGGCTGGTCCCCGGCAGGTGGCGACCGAACAGGGACCTCAGGAGGCAATACTCAAAGAGCTGAGCAGACACGAACCACGCAATCAGCAGGCAATAAGCATGGAGCTCAGCAGTGACGAATCATGCTGCTCAACTGGCAATAATCAAGCACGTGACCAGGCAGGAATCACGCAGCTCAGCTGGCAATTGTCAAGCAGATGAGCCGACAGGAATCACGCAGCTCAGCTGGCAATTGTCATGCAGATGAGCCGGCAGGAATCACGCAGCTCAGCAGGCCCTGATCACGTGACTCTGCAGGCACTGATCACGTGGCTGATCAAGTCCAGATCACGTGACTGAGCATGCACTGATCACGTGGCTATCATGCACTGATGACGTGACTGCGCATGCACTGATGACGTGGCTGATCGGGCACTGATCACATGGCTCATCATGCACTGATCACGTGTTTATCAGGCAATGATCAGTGACTGACAGGCGCTGATCATGGGACTGTGCACGCACTGATCACGTGGCTATCATGCACTGATCACGTGACTGCGCATGCACTGATGACGTGGCTGTTCGGGCACTGATCACGTGTTTATCAGGCAGTGATCAGTGACTGACAGGCGCTGATCAGGGGACTGTGCACGCACTGATCAGGTGGCTGATCAGGAACTGACCACCTGACCGCGCATGCAGTGATCACGTGGCTGGTCGTTCACTGATCACGTGTTTATCATACGGTGATCACGTGACTGAGAGGCGCTGATCACGTGACTGTGCCGTCAGTGATCACGTGGCTGAGCAGGCACTGATATCGTGACTGAGCATGCACTGATCATGTGCCGGGAGCCGGGGAGGCATTCCACTCTGGACAAAGGTCATGAGGAAGGAGGCTCGGCATACGCAAATGCGGGATCGAGCCTCAGGAGTCCACCCGGATATTCTCGAGCATCTCCCCCAAAAAAACCGGAGTCTGCCTACTGTATTGCTTTGTGCTCTCACCTCTGATTTCACTGGGGGCTGTCCCCCACCACCATCTCGCTCTCTCTGTCAAAGAGTTAACTTACAGCTCCAATTCATAAAGTTCCTTGTCATTCTTCCCTTTAACTTCCAGCTGAGTCTCCATCTGGAGCGCGGAACCCACCACGCTTACTAATTATGCCTGGGCTGCTAAGACCCACTCGAGAAGGTGTCTAGGGTGAGGCACCTTTCGCTATTCGAGAGGGCGCCTGCGGCCTACGTAAGTGGTGCAAACTTCTTGTCTTGAAGTTTGATTGGTCTTCCGCGTAAACCAAGCTACTCAGTCTCTTTTCTCCACCGAATTTTCCTACTGAGCTCTCCTCATACTATTATTCTTGACATCTCTGATTAGCATATAAATAGTCGCCTAGGCCATCTCTCCTTCGAATACCCTGGATCAGTTGGGGCTGGTCCCCGGCAGGTGGCGACCGAACAGGGACCTCAGGAGGCAATACTCAAAGAGCTGAGCAGACACGAACCACGCAATCAGCAGGCAATAAGCATGGAGCTCAGCAGTGACGAATCATGCTGCTCAACTGGCAATAATCAAGCACGTGACCAGGCAGGAATCACGCAGCTCAGCTGGCAATTGTCAAGCAGATGAGCCGACAGGAATCACGCAGCTCAGCTGGCAATTGTCATGCAGATGAGCCGGCAGGAATCACGCAGCTCAGCAGGCCCTGATCACGTGACTCTGCAGGCACTGATCACGTGGCTGATCAAGTCCAGATCACGTGACTGAGCATGCACTGATCACGTGGCTATCATGCACTGATGACGTGACTGCGCATGCACTGATGACGTGGCTGATCGGGCACTGATCACATGGCTCATCATGCACTGATCACGTGTTTATCAGGCAATGATCAGTGACTGACAGGCGCTGATCATGGGACTGTGCACGCACTGATCACGTGGCTATCATGCACTGATCACGTGACTGCGCATGCACTGATGACGTGGCTGTTCGGGCACTGATCACGTGTTTATCAGGCAGTGATCAGTGACTGACAGGCGCTGATCAGGGGACTGTGCACGCACTGATCAGGTGGCTGATCAGGAACTGACCACCTGACCGCGCATGCAGTGATCACGTGGCTGGTCGTTCACTGATCACGTGTTTATCATACGGTGATCACGTGACTGAGAGGCGCTGATCACGTGACTGTGCCGTCAGTGATCACGTGGCTGAGCAGGCACTGATATCGTGACTGAGCATGCACTGATCATGTGCCGGGAGCCGGGGAGGCATTCCACTCTGGACAAAGGTCATGAGGAAGGAGGCTCGGCATACGCAAATGCGGGATCGAGCCTCAGGAGTCCACCCGGATATTCTCGAGCATCTCCCCCCAAAAAAACCGGAGTCTGCCTACTGTATTGCTTTGTGCTCTCACCTCTGATTTCACTGGGGGCTGTCCCCCACCACCATCTCGCTCTCTCTGTCAAAGAGTTAACTTACAGCTCCAATTCATAAAGTTCCTTGTCATTCTTCCCTTTAACTTCCAGCTGAGTCTCCATCTGGAGCGCGGAACCCACCACGCTTACTAATTATGCCTGGGCTGCTAAGACCCACTCGAGAAGGTGTCTAGGGTGAGGCACCTTTCGCTATTCGAGAGGGCGCCTGCGGCCTACGTAAGTGGTGCAAACTTCTTGTCTTGAAGTTTGATTGGTCTTCCGCGTAAACCAAGCTACTCAGTCTCTTTTCTCCACCGAATTTTCCTACTGAGCTCTCCTCATACTATTATTCTTGACATCTCTGATTAGCATATAAATAGTCGCCTAGGCCATCTCTCCTTCGAATACCCTGGATCAGTTGGGGCTGGTCCCCGGCAGGTGGCGACCGAACAGGGACCTCAGGAGGCAATACTCAAAGAGCTGAGCAGACACGAACCACGCAATCAGCAGGCAATAAGCATGGAGCTCAGCAGTGACGAATCATGCTGCTCAACTGGCAATAATCAAGCACGTGACCAGGCAGGAATCACGCAGCTCAGCTGGCAATTGTCAAGCAGATGAGCCGACAGGAATCACGCAGCTCAGCTGGCAATTGTCATGCAGATGAGCCGGCAGGAATCACGCAGCTCAGCAGGCCCTGATCACGTGACTCTGCAGGCACTGATCACGTGGCTGATCAAGTCCAGATCACGTGACTGAGCATGCACTGATCACGTGGCTATCATGCACTGATGACGTGACTGCGCATGCACTGATGACGTGGCTGATCGGGCACTGATCACATGGCTCATCATGCACTGATCACGTGTTTATCAGGCAATGATCAGTGACTGACAGGCGCTGATCATGGGACTGTGCACGCACTGATCACGTGGCTATCATGCACTGATCACGTGACTGCGCATGCACTGATGACGTGGCTGTTCGGGCACTGATCACGTGTTTATCAGGCAGTGATCAGTGACTGACAGGCGCTGATCAGGGGACTGTGCACGCACTGATCAGGTGGCTGATCAGGAACTGACCACCTGACCGCGCATGCAGTGATCACGTGGCTGGTCGTTCACTGATCACGTGTTTATCATACGGTGATCACGTGACTGAGAGGCGCTGATCACGTGACTGTGCCGTCAGTGATCACGTGGCTGAGCAGGCACTGATATCGTGACTGAGCATGCACTGATCATGTGCCGGGAGCCGGGGAGGCATTCCACTCTGGACAAAGGTCATGAGGAAGGAGGCTCGGCATACGCAAATGCGGGATCGAGCCTCAGGAGTCCACCCGGATATTCTCGAGCATCTCCCCCCAAAAAACCGGAGTCTGCCTACTGTATTGCTTTGTGCTCTCACCTCTGATTTCACTGGGGGCTGTCCCCCACCACCATCTCGCTCTCTCTGTCAAAGAGTTAACTTACAGCTCCAATTCATAAAGTTCCTTGTCATTCTTCCCTTTAACTTCCAGCTGAGTCTCCATCTGGAGCGCGGAACCCACCACGCTTACTAATTATGCCTGGGCTGCTAAGACCCACTCGAGAAGGTGTCTAGGGTGAGGCACCTTTCGCTATTCGAGAGGGCGCCTGCGGCCTACGTAAGTGGTGCAAACTTCTTGTCTTGAAGTTTGATTGGTCTTCCGCGTAAACCAAGCTACTCAGTCTCTTTTCTCCACCGAATTTTCCTACTGAGCTCTCCTCATACTATTATTCTTGACATCTCTGATTAGCATATAAATAGTCGCCTAGGCCATCTCTCCTTCGAATACCCTGGATCAGTTGGGGCTGGTCCCCGGCAGGTGGCGACCGAACAGGGACCTCAGGAGGCAATACTCAAAGAGCTGAGCAGACACGAACCACGCAATCAGCAGGCAATAAGCATGGAGCTCAGCAGTGACGAATCATGCTGCTCAACTGGCAATAATCAAGCACGTGACCAGGCAGGAATCACGCAGCTCAGCTGGCAATTGTCATGCAGATGAGCCGGCAGGAATCACGCAGCTCAGCAGGCCCTGATCACGTGACTCTGCAGGCACTGATCACGTGGCTGATCAAGTCCAGATCACGTGACTGAGCATGCACTGATCACGTGGCTATCATGCACTGATGACGTGACTGCGCATGCACTGATGACGTGGCTGATCGGGCACTGATCACATGGCTCATCATGCACTGATCACGTGTTTATCAGGCAATGATCAGTGACTGACAGGCGCTGATCATGGGACTGTGCACGCACTGATCACGTGGCTATCATGCACTGATCACGTGACTGCGCATGCACTGATGACGTGGCTGTTCGGGCACTGATCACGTGTTTATCAGGCAGTGATCAGTGACTGACAGGCGCTGATCAGGGGACTGTGCACGCACTGATCAGGTGGCTGATCAGGAACTGACCACCTGACCGCGCATGCAGTGATCACGTGGCTGGTCGTTCACTGATCACGTGTTTATCATACGGTGATCACGTGACTGAGAGGCGCTGATCACGTGACTGTGCCGTCAGTGATCACGTGGCTGAGCAGGCACTGATATCGTGACTGAGCATGCACTGATCATGTGCCGGGAGCCGGGGAGGCATTCCACTCTGGACAAAGGTCATGAGGAAGGAGGCTCGGCATACGCAAATGCGGGATCGAGCCTCAGGAGTCCACCCGGATATTCTCGAGCATCTCCCCCCAAAAAACCGGAGTCTGCCTACTGTATTGCTTTGTGCTCTCACCTCTGATTTCACTGGGGGCTGTCCCCCACCACCATCTCGCTCTCTCTGTCAAAGAGTTAACTTACAGCTCCAATTCATAAAGTTCCTTGTCATTCTTCCCTTTAACTTCCAGCTGAGTCTCCATCTGGAGCGCGGAACCCACCACGCTTACTAATTATGCCTGGGCTGCTAAGACCCACTCGAGAAGGTGTCTAGGGTGAGGCACCTTTCGCTATTCGAGAGGGCGCCTGCGGCCTACGTAAGTGGTGCAAACTTCTTGTCTTGAAGTTTGATTGGTCTTCCGCGTAAACCAAGCTACTCAGTCTCTTTTCTCCACCGAATTTTCCTACTGAGCTCTCCTCATACTATTATTCTTGACATCTCTGATTAGCATATAAATAGTCGCCTAGGCCATCTCTCCTTCGAATACCCTGGATCAGTTGGGGCTGGTCCCCGGCAGGTGGCGACCGAACAGGGACCTCAGGAGGCAATACTCAAAGAGCTGAGCAGACACGAACCACGCAATCAGCAGGCAATAAGCATGGAGCTCAGCAGTGACGAATCATGCTGCTCAACTGGCAATAATCAAGCACGTGACCAGGCAGGAATCACGCAGCTCAGCTGGCAATTGTCAAGCAGATGAGCCGACAGGAATCACGCAGCTCAGCTGGCAATTGTCATGCAGATGAGCCGGCAGGAATCACGCAGCTCAGCAGGCCCTGATCACGTGACTCTGCAGGCACTGATCACGTGGCTGATCAAGTCCAGATCACGTGACTGAGCATGCACTGATCACGTGGCTATCATGCACTGATGACGTGACTGCGCATGCACTGATGACGTGGCTGATCGGGCACTGATCACATGGCTCATCATGCACTGATCACGTGTTTATCAGGCAATGATCAGTGACTGACAGGCGCTGATCATGGGACTGTGCACGCACTGATCACGTGGCTATCATGCACTGATCACGTGACTGCGCATGCACTGATGACGTGGCTGTTCGGGCACTGATCACGTGTTTATCAGGCAGTGATCAGTGACTGACAGGCGCTGATCAGGGGACTGTGCACGCACTGATCAGGTGGCTGATCAGGAACTGACCACCTGACCGCGCATGCAGTGATCACGTGGCTGGTCGTTCACTGATCACGTGTTTATCATACGGTGATCACGTGACTGAGAGGCGCTGATCACGTGACTGTGCCGTCAGTGATCACGTGGCTGAGCAGGCACTGATATCGTGACTGAGCATGCACTGATCATGTGCCGGGAGCCGGGGAGGCATTCCACTCTGGACAAAGGTCATGAGGAAGGAGGCTCGGCATACGCAAATGCGGGATCGAGCCTCAGGAGTCCACCCGGATATTCTCGAGCATCTCCCCCAAAAAAACCGGAGTCTGCCTACTGTATTGCTTTGTGCTCTCACCTCTGATTTCACTGGGGGCTGTCCCCCACCACCATCTCGCTCTCTCTGTCAAAGAGTTAACTTACAGCTCCAATTCATAAAGTTCCTTGTCATTCTTCCCTTTAACTTCCAGCTGAGTCTCCATCTGGAGCGCGGAACCCACCACGCTTACTAATTATGCCTGGGCTGCTAAGACCCACTCGAGAAGGTGTCTAGGGTGAGGCACCTTTCGCTATTCGAGAGGGCGCCTGCGGCCTACGTAAGTGGTGCAAACTTCTTGTCTTGAAGTTTGATTGGTCTTCCGCGTAAACCAAGCTACTCAGTCTCTTTTCTCCACCGAATTTTCCTACTGAGCTCTCCTCATACTATTATTCTTGACATCTCTGATTAGCATATAAATAGTCGCCTAGGCCATCTCTCCTTCGAATACCCTGGATCAGTTGGGGCTGGTCCCCGGCAGGTGGCGACCGAACAGGGACCTCAGGAGGCAATACTCAAAGAGCTGAGCAGACACGAACCACGCAATCAGCAGGCAATAAGCATGGAGCTCAGCAGTGACGAATCATGCTGCTCAACTGGCAATAATCAAGCACGTGACCAGGCAGGAATCACGCAGCTCAGCTGGCAATTGTCAAGCAGATGAGCCGACAGGAATCACGCAGCTCAGCTGGCAATTGTCATGCAGATGAGCCGGCAGGAATCACGCAGCTCAGCAGGCCCTGATCACGTGACTCTGCAGGCACTGATCACGTGGCTGATCAAGTCCAGATCACGTGACTGAGCATGCACTGATCACGTGGCTATCATGCACTGATGACGTGACTGCGCATGCACTGATGACGTGGCTGATCGGGCACTGATCACATGGCTCATCATGCACTGATCACGTGTTTATCAGGCAATGATCAGTGACTGACAGGCGCTGATCATGGGACTGTGCACGCACTGATCACGTGGCTATCATGCACTGATCACGTGACTGCGCATGCACTGATGACGTGGCTGTTCGGGCACTGATCACGTGTTTATCAGGCAGTGATCAGTGACTGACAGGCGCTGATCAGGGGACTGTGCACGCACTGATCAGGTGGCTGATCAGGAACTGACCACCTGACCGCGCATGCAGTGATCACGTGGCTGGTCGTTCACTGATCACGTGTTTATCATACGGTGATCACGTGACTGAGAGGCGCTGATCACGTGACTGTGCCGTCAGTGATCACGTGGCTGAGCAGGCACTGATATCGTGACTGAGCATGCACTGATCATGTGCCGGGAGCCGGGGAGGCATTCCACTCTGGACAAAGGTCATGAGGAAGGAGGCTCGGCATACGCAAATGCGGGATCGAGCCTCAGGAGTCCACCCGGATATTCTCGAGCATCTCCCCCAAAAAAACCGGAGTCTGCCTACTGTATTGCTTTGTGCTCTCACCTCTGATTTCACTGGGGGCTGTCCCCCACCACCATCTCGCTCTCTCTGTCAAAGAGTTAACTTACAGCTCCAATTCATAAAGTTCCTTGTCATTCTTCCCTTTAACTTCCAGCTGAGTCTCCATCTGGAGCGCGGAACCCACCACGCTTACTAATTATGCCTGGGCTGCTAAGACCCACTCGAGAAGGTGTCTAGGGTGAGGCACCTTTCGCTATTCGAGAGGGCGCCTGCGGCCTACGTAAGTGGTGCAAACTTCTTGTCTTGAAGTTTGATTGGTCTTCCGCGTAAACCAAGCTACTCAGTCTCTTTTCTCCACCGAATTTTCCTACTGAGCTCTCCTCATACTATTATTCTTGACATCTCTGATTAGCATATAAATAGTCGCCTAGGCCATCTCTCCTTCGAATACCCTGGATCAGTTGGGGCTGGTCCCCGGCAGGTGGCGACCGAACAGGGACCTCAGGAGGCAATACTCAAAGAGCTGAGCAGACACGAACCACGCAATCAGCAGGCAATAAGCATGGAGCTCAGCAGTGACGAATCATGCTGCTCAACTGGCAATAATCAAGCACGTGACCAGGCAGGAATCACGCAGCTCAGCTGGCAATTGTCATGCAGATGAGCCGGCAGGAATCACGCAGCTCAGCAGGCCCTGATCACGTGACTCTGCAGGCACTGATCACGTGGCTGATCAAGTCCAGATCACGTGACTGAGCATGCACTGATCACGTGGCTATCATGCACTGATGACGTGACTGCGCATGCACTGATGACGTGGCTGATCGGGCACTGATCACATGGCTCATCATGCACTGATCACGTGTTTATCAGGCAATGATCAGTGACTGACAGGCGCTGATCATGGGACTGTGCACGCACTGATCACGTGGCTATCATGCACTGATCACGTGACTGCGCATGCACTGATGACGTGGCTGTTCGGGCACTGATCACGTGTTTATCAGGCAGTGATCAGTGACTGACAGGCGCTGATCAGGGGACTGTGCACGCACTGATCAGGTGGCTGATCAGGAACTGACCACCTGACCGCGCATGCAGTGATCACGTGGCTGGTCGTTCACTGATCACGTGTTTATCATACGGTGATCACGTGACTGAGAGGCGCTGATCACGTGACTGTGCCGTCAGTGATCACGTGGCTGAGCAGGCACTGATATCGTGACTGAGCATGCACTGATCATGTGCCGGGAGCCGGGGAGGCATTCCACTCTGGACAAAGGTCATGAGGAAGGAGGCTCGGCATACGCAAATGCGGGATCGAGCCTCAGGAGTCCACCCGGATATTCTCGAGCATCTCCCCCCAAAAAAACCGGAGTCTGCCTACTGTATTGCTTTGTGCTCTCACCTCTGATTTCACTGGGGGCTGTCCCCCACCACCATCTCGCTCTCTCTGTCAAAGAGTTAACTTACAGCTCCAATTCATAAAGTTCCTTGTCATTCTTCCCTTTAACTTCCAGCTGAGTCTCCATCTGGAGCGCGGAACCCACCACGCTTACTAATTATGCCTGGGCTGCTAAGACCCACTCGAGAAGGTGTCTAGGGTGAGGCACCTTTCGCTATTCGAGAGGGCGCCTGCGGCCTACGTAAGTGGTGCAAACTTCTTGTCTTGAAGTTTGATTGGTCTTCCGCGTAAACCAAGCTACTCAGTCTCTTTTCTCCACCGAATTTTCCTACTGAGCTCTCCTCATACTATTATTCTTGACATCTCTGATTAGCATATAAATAGTCGCCTAGGCCATCTCTCCTTCGAATACCCTGGATCAGTTGGGGCTGGTCCCCGGCAGGTGGCGACCGAACAGGGACCTCAGGAGGCAATACTCAAAGAGCTGAGCAGACACGAACCACGCAATCAGCAGGCAATAAGCATGGAGCTCAGCAGTGACGAATCATGCTGCTCAACTGGCAATAATCAAGCACGTGACCAGGCAGGAATCACGCAGCTCAGCTGGCAATTGTCAAGCAGATGAGCCGACAGGAATCACGCAGCTCAGCTGGCAATTGTCATGCAGATGAGCCGGCAGGAATCACGCAGCTCAGCAGGCCCTGATCACGTGACTCTGCAGGCACTGATCACGTGGCTGATCAAGTCCAGATCACGTGACTGAGCATGCACTGATCACGTGGCTATCATGCACTGATGACGTGACTGCGCATGCACTGATGACGTGGCTGATCGGGCACTGATCACATGGCTCATCATGCACTGATCACGTGTTTATCAGGCAATGATCAGTGACTGACAGGCGCTGATCATGGGACTGTGCACGCACTGATCACGTGGCTATCATGCACTGATCACGTGACTGCGCATGCACTGATGACGTGGCTGTTCGGGCACTGATCACGTGTTTATCAGGCAGTGATCAGTGACTGACAGGCGCTGATCAGGGGACTGTGCACGCACTGATCAGGTGGCTGATCAGGAACTGACCACCTGACCGCGCATGCAGTGATCACGTGGCTGGTCGTTCACTGATCACGTGTTTATCATACGGTGATCACGTGACTGAGAGGCGCTGATCACGTGACTGTGCCGTCAGTGATCACGTGGCTGAGCAGGCACTGATATCGTGACTGAGCATGCACTGATCATGTGCCGGGAGCCGGGGAGGCATTCCACTCTGGACAAAGGTCATGAGGAAGGAGGCTCGGCATACGCAAATGCGGGATCGAGCCTCAGGAGTCCACCCGGATATTCTCGAGCATCTCCCCCCAAAAAACCGGAGTCTGCCTACTGTATTGCTTTGTGCTCTCACCTCTGATTTCACTGGGGGCTGTCCCCCACCACCATCTCGCTCTCTCTGTCAAAGAGTTAACTTACAGCTCCAATTCATAAAGTTCCTTGTCATTCTTCCCTTTAACTTCCAGCTGAGTCTCCATCTGGAGCGCGGAACCCACCACGCTTACTAATTATGCCTGGGCTGCTAAGACCCACTCGAGAAGGTGTCTAGGGTGAGGCACCTTTCGCTATTCGAGAGGGCGCCTGCGGCCTACGTAAGTGGTGCAAACTTCTTGTCTTGAAGTTTGATTGGTCTTCCGCGTAAACCAAGCTACTCAGTCTCTTTTCTCCACCGAATTTTCCTACTGAGCTCTCCTCATACTATTATTCTTGACATCTCTGATTAGCATATAAATAGTCGCCTAGGCCATCTCTCCTTCGAATACCCTGGATCAGTTGGGGCTGGTCCCCGGCAGGTGGCGACCGAACAGGGACCTCAGGAGGCAATACTCAAAGAGCTGAGCAGACACGAACCACGCAATCAGCAGGCAATAAGCATGGAGCTCAGCAGTGACGAATCATGCTGCTCAACTGGCAATAATCAAGCACGTGACCAGGCAGGAATCACGCAGCTCAGCTGGCAATTGTCAAGCAGATGAGCCGACAGGAATCACGCAGCTCAGCTGGCAATTGTCATGCAGATGAGCCGGCAGGAATCACGCAGCTCAGCAGGCCCTGATCACGTGACTCTGCAGGCACTGATCACGTGGCTGATCAAGTCCAGATCACGTGACTGAGCATGCACTGATCACGTGGCTATCATGCACTGATGACGTGACTGCGCATGCACTGATGACGTGGCTGATCGGGCACTGATCACATGGCTCATCATGCACTGATCACGTGTTTATCAGGCAATGATCAGTGACTGACAGGCGCTGATCATGGGACTGTGCACGCACTGATCACGTGGCTATCATGCACTGATCACGTGACTGCGCATGCACTGATGACGTGGCTGTTCGGGCACTGATCACGTGTTTATCAGGCAGTGATCAGTGACTGACAGGCGCTGATCAGGGGACTGTGCACGCACTGATCAGGTGGCTGATCAGGAACTGACCACCTGACCGCGCATGCAGTGATCACGTGGCTGGTCGTTCACTGATCACGTGTTTATCATACGGTGATCACGTGACTGAGAGGCGCTGATCACGTGACTGTGCCGTCAGTGATCACGTGGCTGAGCAGGCACTGATATCGTGACTGAGCATGCACTGATCATGTGCCGGGAGCCGGGGAGGCATTCCACTCTGGACAAAGGTCATGAGGAAGGAGGCTCGGCATACGCAAATGCGGGATCGAGCCTCAGGAGTCCACCCGGATATTCTCGAGCATCTCCCCCCAAAAAAACCGGAGTCTGCCTACTGTATTGCTTTGTGCTCTCACCTCTGATTTCACTGGGGGCTGTCCCCCACCACCATCTCGCTCTCTCTGTCAAAGAGTTAACTTACAGCTCCAATTCATAAAGTTCCTTGTCATTCTTCCCTTTAACTTCCAGCTGAGTCTCCATCTGGAGCGCGGAACCCACCACGCTTACTAATTATGCCTGGGCTGCTAAGACCCACTCGAGAAGGTGTCTAGGGTGAGGCACCTTTCGCTATTCGAGAGGGCGCCTGCGGCCTACGTAAGTGGTGCAAACTTCTTGTCTTGAAGTTTGATTGGTCTTCCGCGTAAACCAAGCTACTCAGTCTCTTTTCTCCACCGAATTTTCCTACTGAGCTCTCCTCATACTATTATTCTTGACATCTCTGATTAGCATATAAATAGTCGCCTAGGCCATCTCTCCTTCGAATACCCTGGATCAGTTGGGGCTGGTCCCCGGCAGGTGGCGACCGAACAGGGACCTCAGGAGGCAATACTCAAAGAGCTGAGCAGACACGAACCACGCAATCAGCAGGCAATAAGCATGGAGCTCAGCAGTGACGAATCATGCTGCTCAACTGGCAATAATCAAGCACGTGACCAGGCAGGAATCACGCAGCTCAGCTGGCAATTGTCAAGCAGATGAGCCGACAGGAATCACGCAGCTCAGCTGGCAATTGTCATGCAGATGAGCCGGCAGGAATCACGCAGCTCAGCAGGCCCTGATCACGTGACTCTGCAGGCACTGATCACGTGGCTGATCAAGTCCAGATCACGTGACTGAGCATGCACTGATCACGTGGCTATCATGCACTGATGACGTGACTGCGCATGCACTGATGACGTGGCTGATCGGGCACTGATCACATGGCTCATCATGCACTGATCACGTGTTTATCAGGCAATGATCAGTGACTGACAGGCGCTGATCATGGGACTGTGCACGCACTGATCACGTGGCTATCATGCACTGATCACGTGACTGCGCATGCACTGATGACGTGGCTGTTCGGGCACTGATCACGTGTTTATCAGGCAGTGATCAGTGACTGACAGGCGCTGATCAGGGGACTGTGCACGCACTGATCAGGTGGCTGATCAGGAACTGACCACCTGACCGCGCATGCAGTGATCACGTGGCTGGTCGTTCACTGATCACGTGTTTATCATACGGTGATCACGTGACTGAGAGGCGCTGATCACGTGACTGTGCCGTCAGTGATCACGTGGCTGAGCAGGCACTGATATCGTGACTGAGCATGCACTGATCATGTGCCGGGAGCCGGGGAGGCATTCCACTCTGGACAAAGGTCATGAGGAAGGAGGCTCGGCATACGCAAATGCGGGATCGAGCCTCAGGAGTCCACCCGGATATTCTCGAGCATCTCCCCCCAAAAAAACCGGAGTCTGCCTACTGTATTGCTTTGTGCTCTCACCTCTGATTTCACTGGGGGCTGTCCCCCACCACCATCTCGCTCTCTCTGTCAAAGAGTTAACTTACAGCTCCAATTCATAAAGTTCCTTGTCATTCTTCCCTTTAACTTCCAGCTGAGTCTCCATCTGGAGCGCGGAACCCACCACGCTTACTAATTATGCCTGGGCTGCTAAGACCCACTCGAGAAGGTGTCTAGGGTGAGGCACCTTTCGCTATTCGAGAGGGCGCCTGCGGCCTACGTAAGTGGTGCAAACTTCTTGTCTTGAAGTTTGATTGGTCTTCCGCGTAAACCAAGCTACTCAGTCTCTTTTCTCCACCGAATTTTCCTACTGAGCTCTCCTCATACTATTATTCTTGACATCTCTGATTAGCATATAAATAGTCGCCTAGGCCATCTCTCCTTCGAATACCCTGGATCAGTTGGGGCTGGTCCCCGGCAGGTGGCGACCGAACAGGGACCTCAGGAGGCAATACTCAAAGAGCTGAGCAGACACGAACCACGCAATCAGCAGGCAATAAGCATGGAGCTCAGCAGTGACGAATCATGCTGCTCAACTGGCAATAATCAAGCACGTGACCAGGCAGGAATCACGCAGCTCAGCTGGCAATTGTCAAGCAGATGAGCCGACAGGAATCACGCAGCTCAGCTGGCAATTGTCATGCAGATGAGCCGGCAGGAATCACGCAGCTCAGCAGGCCCTGATCACGTGACTCTGCAGGCACTGATCACGTGGCTGATCAAGTCCAGATCACGTGACTGAGCATGCACTGATCACGTGGCTATCATGCACTGATGACGTGACTGCGCATGCACTGATGACGTGGCTGATCGGGCACTGATCACATGGCTCATCATGCACTGATCACGTGTTTATCAGGCAATGATCAGTGACTGACAGGCGCTGATCATGGGACTGTGCACGCACTGATCACGTGGCTATCATGCACTGATCACGTGACTGCGCATGCACTGATGACGTGGCTGTTCGGGCACTGATCACGTGTTTATCAGGCAGTGATCAGTGACTGACAGGCGCTGATCAGGGGACTGTGCACGCACTGATCAGGTGGCTGATCAGGAACTGACCACCTGACCGCGCATGCAGTGATCACGTGGCTGGTCGTTCACTGATCACGTGTTTATCATACGGTGATCACGTGACTGAGAGGCGCTGATCACGTGACTGTGCCGTCAGTGATCACGTGGCTGAGCAGGCACTGATATCGTGACTGAGCATGCACTGATCATGTGCCGGGAGCCGGGGAGGCATTCCACTCTGGACAAAGGTCATGAGGAAGGAGGCTCGGCATACGCAAATGCGGGATCGAGCCTCAGGAGTCCACCCGGATATTCTCGAGCATCTCCCCCCAAAAAAACCGGAGTCTGCCTACTGTATTGCTTTGTGCTCTCACCTCTGATTTCACTGGGGGCTGTCCCCCACCACCATCTCGCTCTCTCTGTCAAAGAGTTAACTTACAGCTCCAATTCATAAAGTTCCTTGTCATTCTTCCCTTTAACTTCCAGCTGAGTCTCCATCTGGAGCGCGGAACCCACCACGCTTACTAATTATGCCTGGGCTGCTAAGACCCACTCGAGAAGGTGTCTAGGGTGAGGCACCTTTCGCTATTCGAGAGGGCGCCTGCGGCCTACGTAAGTGGTGCAAACTTCTTGTCTTGAAGTTTGATTGGTCTTCCGCGTAAACCAAGCTACTCAGTCTCTTTTCTCCACCGAATTTTCCTACTGAGCTCTCCTCATACTATTATTCTTGACATCTCTGATTAGCATATAAATAGTCGCCTAGGCCATCTCTCCTTCGAATACCCTGGATCAGTTGGGGCTGGTCCCCGGCAGGTGGCGACCGAACAGGGACCTCAGGAGGCAATACTCAAAGAGCTGAGCAGACACGAACCACGCAATCAGCAGGCAATAAGCATGGAGCTCAGCAGTGACGAATCATGCTGCTCAACTGGCAATAATCAAGCACGTGACCAGGCAGGAATCACGCAGCTCAGCTGGCAATTGTCAAGCAGATGAGCCGACAGGAATCACGCAGCTCATGGCAATTGTCATGCAGATGAGCCGGCAGGAATCACGCAGCTCAGCAGGCCCTGATCACGTGACTCTGCAGGCACTGATCACGTGGCTGATCAAGTCCAGATCACGTGACTGAGCATGCACTGATCACGTGGCTATCATGCACTGATGACGTGACTGCGCATGCACTGATGACGTGGCTGATCGGGCACTGATCACATGGCTCATCATGCACTGATCACGTGTTTATCAGGCAATGATCAGTGACTGACAGGCGCTGATCATGGGACTGTGCACGCACTGATCACGTGGCTATCATGCACTGATCACGTGACTGCGCATGCACTGATGACGTGGCTGTTCGGGCACTGATCACGTGTTTATCAGGCAGTGATCAGTGACTGACAGGCGCTGATCAGGGGACTGTGCACGCACTGATCAGGTGGCTGATCAGGAACTGACCACCTGACCGCGCATGCAGTGATCACGTGGCTGGTCGTTCACTGATCACGTGTTTATCATACGGTGATCACGTGACTGAGAGGCGCTGATCACGTGACTGTGCCGTCAGTGATCACGTGGCTGAGCAGGCACTGATATCGTGACTGAGCATGCACTGATCATGTGCCGGGAGCCGGGGAGGCATTCCACTCTGGACAAAGGTCATGAGGAAGGAGGCTCGGCATACGCAAATGCGGGATCGAGCCTCAGGAGTCCACCCGGATATTCTCGAGCATCTCCCCCAAAAAAACCGGAGTCTGCCTACTGTATTGCTTTGTGCTCTCACCTCTGATTTCACTGGGGGCTGTCCCCCACCACCATCTCGCTCTCTCTGTCAAAGAGTTAACTTACAGCTCCAATTCATAAAGTTCCTTGTCATTCTTCCCTTTAACTTCCAGCTGAGTCTCCATCTGGAGCGCGGAACCCACCACGCTTACTAATTATGCCTGGGCTGCTAAGACCCACTCGAGAAGGTGTCTAGGGTGAGGCACCTTTCGCTATTCGAGAGGGCGCCTGCGGCCTACGTAAGTGGTGCAAACTTCTTGTCTTGAAGTTTGATTGGTCTTCCGCGTAAACCAAGCTACTCAGTCTCTTTTCTCCACCGAATTTTCCTACTGAGCTCTCCTCATACTATTATTCTTGACATCTCTGATTAGCATATAAATAGTCGCCTAGGCCATCTCTCCTTCGAATACCCTGGATCAGTTGGGGCTGGTCCCCGGCAGGTGGCGACCGAACAGGGACCTCAGGAGGCAATACTCAAAGAGCTGAGCAGACACGAACCACGCAATCAGCAGGCAATAAGCATGGAGCTCAGCAGTGACGAATCATGCTGCTCAACTGGCAATAATCAAGCACGTGACCAGGCAGGAATCACGCAGCTCAGCTGGCAATTGTCAAGCAGATGAGCCGACAGGAATCACGCAGCTCAGCTGGCAATTGTCATGCAGATGAGCCGGCAGGAATCACGCAGCTCAGCAGGCCCTGATCACGTGACTCTGCAGGCACTGATCACGTGGCTGATCAAGTCCAGATCACGTGACTGAGCATGCACTGATCACGTGGCTATCATGCACTGATGACGTGACTGCGCATGCACTGATGACGTGGCTGATCGGGCACTGATCACATGGCTCATCATGCACTGATCACGTGTTTATCAGGCAATGATCAGTGACTGACAGGCGCTGATCATGGGACTGTGCACGCACTGATCACGTGGCTATCATGCACTGATCACGTGACTGCGCATGCACTGATGACGTGGCTGTTCGGGCACTGATCACGTGTTTATCAGGCAGTGATCAGTGACTGACAGGCGCTGATCAGGGGACTGTGCACGCACTGATCAGGTGGCTGATCAGGAACTGACCACCTGACCGCGCATGCAGTGATCACGTGGCTGGTCGTTCACTGATCACGTGTTTATCATACGGTGATCACGTGACTGAGAGGCGCTGATCACGTGACTGTGCCGTCAGTGATCACGTGGCTGAGCAGGCACTGATATCGTGACTGAGCATGCACTGATCATGTGCCGGGAGCCGGGGAGGCATTCCACTCTGGACAAAGGTCATGAGGAAGGAGGCTCGGCATACGCAAATGCGGGATCGAGCCTCAGGAGTCCACCCGGATATTCTCGAGCATCTCCCCCCAAAAAAACCGGAGTCTGCCTACTGTATTGCTTTGTGCTCTCACCTCTGATTTCACTGGGGGCTGTCCCCCACCACCATCTCGCTCTCTCTGTCAAAGAGTTAACTTACAGCTCCAATTCATAAAGTTCCTTGTCATTCTTCCCTTTAACTTCCAGCTGAGTCTCCATCTGGAGCGCGGAACCCACCACGCTTACTAATTATGCCTGGGCTGCTAAGACCCACTCGAGAAGGTGTCTAGGGTGAGGCACCTTTCGCTATTCGAGAGGGCGCCTGCGGCCTACGTAAGTGGTGCAAACTTCTTGTCTTGAAGTTTGATTGGTCTTCCGCGTAAACCAAGCTACTCAGTCTCTTTTCTCCACCGAATTTTCCTACTGAGCTCTCCTCATACTATTATTCTTGACATCTCTGATTAGCATATAAATAGTCGCCTAGGCCATCTCTCCTTCGAATACCCTGGATCAGTTGGGGCTGGTCCCCGGCAGGTGGCGACCGAACAGGGACCTCAGGAGGCAATACTCAAAGAGCTGAGCAGACACGAACCACGCAATCAGCAGGCAATAAGCATGGAGCTCAGCAGTGACGAATCATGCTGCTCAACTGGCAATAATCAAGCACGTGACCAGGCAGGAATCACGCAGCTCAGCTGGCAATTGTCAAGCAGATGAGCCGACAGGAATCACGCAGCTCAGCTGGCAATTGTCATGCAGATGAGCCGGCAGGAATCACGCAGCTCAGCAGGCCCTGATCACGTGACTCTGCAGGCACTGATCACGTGGCTGATCAAGTCCAGATCACGTGACTGAGCATGCACTGATCACGTGGCTATCATGCACTGATGACGTGACTGCGCATGCACTGATGACGTGGCTGATCGGGCACTGATCACATGGCTCATCATGCACTGATCACGTGTTTATCAGGCAATGATCAGTGACTGACAGGCGCTGATCATGGGACTGTGCACGCACTGATCACGTGGCTATCATGCACTGATCACGTGACTGCGCATGCACTGATGACGTGGCTGTTCGGGCACTGATCACGTGTTTATCAGGCAGTGATCAGTGACTGACAGGCGCTGATCAGGGGACTGTGCACGCACTGATCAGGTGGCTGATCAGGAACTGACCACCTGACCGCGCATGCAGTGATCACGTGGCTGGTCGTTCACTGATCACGTGTTTATCATACGGTGATCACGTGACTGAGAGGCGCTGATCACGTGACTGTGCCGTCAGTGATCACGTGGCTGAGCAGGCACTGATATCGTGACTGAGCATGCACTGATCATGTGCCGGGAGCCGGGGAGGCATTCCACTCTGGACAAAGGTCATGAGGAAGGAGGCTCGGCATACGCAAATGCGGGATCGAGCCTCAGGAGTCCACCCGGATATTCTCGAGCATCTCCCCCCAAAAAAACCGGAGTCTGCCTACTGTATTGCTTTGTGCTCTCACCTCTGATTTCACTGGGGGCTGTCCCCCACCACCATCTCGCTCTCTCTGTCAAAGAGTTAACTTACAGCTCCAATTCATAAAGTTCCTTGTCATTCTTCCCTTTAACTTCCAGCTGAGTCTCCATCTGGAGCGCGGAACCCACCACGCTTACTAATTATGCCTGGGCTGCTAAGACCCACTCGAGAAGGTGTCTAGGGTGAGGCACCTTTCGCTATTCGAGAGGGCGCCTGCGGCCTACGTAAGTGGTGCAAACTTCTTGTCTTGAAGTTTGATTGGTCTTCCGCGTAAACCAAGCTACTCAGTCTCTTTTCTCCACCGAATTTTCCTACTGAGCTCTCCTCATACTATTATTCTTGACATCTCTGATTAGCATATAAATAGTCGCCTAGGCCATCTCTCCTTCGAATACCCTGGATCAGTTGGGGCTGGTCCCCGGCAGGTGGCGACCGAACAGGGACCTCAGGAGGCAATACTCAAAGAGCTGAGCAGACACGAACCACGCAATCAGCAGGCAATAAGCATGGAGCTCAGCAGTGACGAATCATGCTGCTCAACTGGCAATAATCAAGCACGTGACCAGGCAGGAATCACGCAGCTCAGCTGGCAATTGTCAAGCAGATGAGCCGACAGGAATCACGCAGCTCAGCTGGCAATTGTCATGCAGATGAGCCGGCAGGAATCACGCAGCTCAGCAGGCCCTGATCACGTGACTCTGCAGGCACTGATCACGTGGCTGATCAAGTCCAGATCACGTGACTGAGCATGCACTGATCACGTGGCTATCATGCACTGATGACGTGACTGCGCATGCACTGATGACGTGGCTGATCGGGCACTGATCACATGGCTCATCATGCACTGATCACGTGTTTATCAGGCAATGATCAGTGACTGACAGGCGCTGATCATGGGACTGTGCACGCACTGATCACGTGGCTATCATGCACTGATCACGTGACTGCGCATGCACTGATGACGTGGCTGTTCGGGCACTGATCACGTGTTTATCAGGCAGTGATCAGTGACTGACAGGCGCTGATCAGGGGACTGTGCACGCACTGATCAGGTGGCTGATCAGGAACTGACCACCTGACCGCGCATGCAGTGATCACGTGGCTGGTCGTTCACTGATCACGTGTTTATCATACGGTGATCACGTGACTGAGAGGCGCTGATCACGTGACTGTGCCGTCAGTGATCACGTGGCTGAGCAGGCACTGATATCGTGACTGAGCATGCACTGATCATGTGCCGGGAGCCGGGGAGGCATTCCACTCTGGACAAAGGTCATGAGGAAGGAGGCTCGGCATACGCAAATGCGGGATCGAGCCTCAGGAGTCCACCCGGATATTCTCGAGCATCTCCCCCCAAAAAAACCGGAGTCTGCCTACTGTATTGCTTTGTGCTCTCACCTCTGATTTCACTGGGGGCTGTCCCCCACCACCATCTCGCTCTCTCTGTCAAAGAGTTAACTTACAGCTCCAATTCATAAAGTTCCTTGTCATTCTTCCCTTTAACTTCCAGCTGAGTCTCCATCTGGAGCGCGGAACCCACCACGCTTACTAATTATGCCTGGGCTGCTAAGACCCACTCGAGAAGGTGTCTAGGGTGAGGCACCTTTCGCTATTCGAGAGGGCGCCTGCGGCCTACGTAAGTGGTGCAAACTTCTTGTCTTGAAGTTTGATTGGTCTTCCGCGTAAACCAAGCTACTCAGTCTCTTTTCTCCACCGAATTTTCCTACTGAGCTCTCCTCATACTATTATTCTTGACATCTCTGATTAGCATATAAATAGTCGCCTAGGCCATCTCTCCTTCGAATACCCTGGATCAGTTGGGGCTGGTCCCCGGCAGGTGGCGACCGAACAGGGACCTCAGGAGGCAATACTCAAAGAGCTGAGCAGACACGAACCACGCAATCAGCAGGCAATAAGCATGGAGCTCAGCAGTGACGAATCATGCTGCTCAACTGGCAATAATCAAGCACGTGACCAGGCAGGAATCACGCAGCTCAGCTGGCAATTGTCAAGCAGATGAGCCGACAGGAATCACGCAGCTCAGCTGGCAATTGTCATGCAGATGAGCCGGCAGGAATCACGCAGCTCAGCAGGCCCTGATCACGTGACTCTGCAGGCACTGATCACGTGGCTGATCAAGTCCAGATCACGTGACTGAGCATGCACTGATCACGTGGCTATCATGCACTGATGACGTGACTGCGCATGCACTGATGACGTGGCTGATCGGGCACTGATCACATGGCTCATCATGCACTGATCACGTGTTTATCAGGCAATGATCAGTGACTGACAGGCGCTGATCATGGGACTGTGCACGCACTGATCACGTGGCTATCATGCACTGATCACGTGACTGCGCATGCACTGATGACGTGGCTGTTCGGGCACTGATCACGTGTTTATCAGGCAGTGATCAGTGACTGACAGGCGCTGATCAGGGGACTGTGCACGCACTGATCAGGTGGCTGATCAGGAACTGACCACCTGACCGCGCATGCAGTGATCACGTGGCTGGTCGTTCACTGATCACGTGTTTATCATACGGTGATCACGTGACTGAGAGGCGCTGATCACGTGACTGTGCCGTCAGTGATCACGTGGCTGAGCAGGCACTGATATCGTGACTGAGCATGCACTGATCATGTGCCGGGAGCCGGGGAGGCATTCCACTCTGGACAAAGGTCATGAGGAAGGAGGCTCGGCATACGCAAATGCGGGATCGAGCCTCAGGAGTCCACCCGGATATTCTCGAGCATCTCCCCCCAAAAAAACCGGAGTCTGCCTACTGTATTGCTTTGTGCTCTCACCTCTGATTTCACTGGGGGCTGTCCCCCACCACCATCTCGCTCTCTCTGTCAAAGAGTTAACTTACAGCTCCAATTCATAAAGTTCCTTGTCATTCTTCCCTTTAACTTCCAGCTGAGTCTCCATCTGGAGCGCGGAACCCACCACGCTTACTAATTATGCCTGGGCTGCTAAGACCCACTCGAGAAGGTGTCTAGGGTGAGGCACCTTTCGCTATTCGAGAGGGCGCCTGCGGCCTACGTAAGTGGTGCAAACTTCTTGTCTTGAAGTTTGATTGGTCTTCCGCGTAAACCAAGCTACTCAGTCTCTTTTCTCCACCGAATTTTCCTACTGAGCTCTCCTCATACTATTATTCTTGACATCTCTGATTAGCATATAAATAGTCGCCTAGGCCATCTCTCCTTCGAATACCCTGGATCAGTTGGGGCTGGTCCCCGGCAGGTGGCGACCGAACAGGGACCTCAGGAGGCAATACTCAAAGAGCTGAGCAGACACGAACCACGCAATCAGCAGGCAATAAGCATGGAGCTCAGCAGTGACGAATCATGCTGCTCAACTGGCAATAATCAAGCACGTGACCAGGCAGGAATCACGCAGCTCAGCTGGCAATTGTCAAGCAGATGAGCCGACAGGAATCACGCAGCTCAGCTGGCAATTGTCATGCAGATGAGCCGGCAGGAATCACGCAGCTCAGCAGGCCCTGATCACGTGACTCTGCAGGCACTGATCACGTGGCTGATCAAGTCCAGATCACGTGACTGAGCATGCACTGATCACGTGGCTATCATGCACTGATGACGTGACTGCGCATGCACTGATGACGTGGCTGATCGGGCACTGATCACATGGCTCATCATGCACTGATCACGTGTTTATCAGGCAATGATCAGTGACTGACAGGCGCTGATCATGGGACTGTGCACGCACTGATCACGTGGCTATCATGCACTGATCACGTGACTGCGCATGCACTGATGACGTGGCTGTTCGGGCACTGATCACGTGTTTATCAGGCAGTGATCAGTGACTGACAGGCGCTGATCAGGGGACTGTGCACGCACTGATCAGGTGGCTGATCAGGAACTGACCACCTGACCGCGCATGCAGTGATCACGTGGCTGGTCGTTCACTGATCACGTGTTTATCATACGGTGATCACGTGACTGAGAGGCGCTGATCACGTGACTGTGCCGTCAGTGATCACGTGGCTGAGCAGGCACTGATATCGTGACTGAGCATGCACTGATCATGTGCCGGGAGCCGGGGAGGCATTCCACTCTGGACAAAGGTCATGAGGAAGGAGGCTCGGCATACGCAAATGCGGGATCGAGCCTCAGGAGTCCACCCGGATATTCTCGAGCATCTCCCCCAAAAAAACCGGAGTCTGCCTACTGTATTGCTTTGTGCTCTCACCTCTGATTTCACTGGGGGCTGTCCCCCACCACCATCTCGCTCTCTCTGTCAAAGAGTTAACTTACAGCTCCAATTCATAAAGTTCCTTGTCATTCTTCCCTTTAACTTCCAGCTGAGTCTCCATCTGGAGCGCGGAACCCACCACGCTTACTAATTATGCCTGGGCTGCTAAGACCCACTCGAGAAGGTGTCTAGGGTGAGGCACCTTTCGCTATTCGAGAGGGCGCCTGCGGCCTACGTAAGTGGTGCAAACTTCTTGTCTTGAAGTTTGATTGGTCTTCCGCGTAAACCAAGCTACTCAGTCTCTTTTCTCCACCGAATTTTCCTACTGAGCTCTCCTCATACTATTATTCTTGACATCTCTGATTAGCATATAAATAGTCGCCTAGGCCATCTCTCCTTCGAATACCCTGGATCAGTTGGGGCTGGTCCCCGGCAGGTGGCGACCGAACAGGGACCTCAGGAGGCAATACTCAAAGAGCTGAGCAGACACGAACCACGCAATCAGCAGGCAATAAGCATGGAGCTCAGCAGTGACGAATCATGCTGCTCAACTGGCAATAATCAAGCACGTGACCAGGCAGGAATCACGCAGCTCAGCTGGCAATTGTCAAGCAGATGAGCCGACAGGAATCACGCAGCTCAGCTGGCAATTGTCATGCAGATGAGCCGGCAGGAATCACGCAGCTCAGCAGGCCCTGATCACGTGACTCTGCAGGCACTGATCACGTGGCTGATCACGTGACTGACATGCACTGATCACGTGGCTATCATGCACTGATGACGTGACTGCGCATGCACTGATGACGTGGCTGATCGGGCACTGATCACATGGCTCATCATGCACTGATCACGTGTTTATCAGGCAATGATCAGTGACTGACAGGCGCTGATCATGGGACTGTGCACGCACTGATCACGTGGCTATCATGCACTGATCACGTGACTGCGCATGCACTGATGACGTGGCTGTTCGGGCACTGATCACGTGTTTATCAGGCAGTGATCAGTGACTGACAGGCGCTGATCAGGGGACTGTGCACGCACTGATCAGGTGGCTGATCAGGAACTGACCACCTGACCGCGCATGCAGTGATCACGTGGCTGGTCGTTCACTGATCACGTGTTTATCATACGGTGATCACGTGACTGAGAGGCGCTGATCACGTGACTGTGCCGTCAGTGATCACGTGGCTGAGCAGGCACTGATATCGTGACTGAGCATGCACTGATCATGTGCCGGGAGCCGGGGAGGCATTCCACTCTGGACAAAGGTCATGAGGAAGGAGGCTCGGCATACGCAAATGCGGGATCGAGCCTCAGGAGTCCACCCGGATATTCTCGAGCATCTCCCCCCAAAAAAACCGGAGTCTGCCTACTGTATTGCTTTGTGCTCTCACCTCTGATTTCACTGGGGGCTGTCCCCCACCACCATCTCGCTCTCTCTGTCAAAGAGTTAACTTACAGCTCCAATTCATAAAGTTCCTTGTCATTCTTCCCTTTAACTTCCAGCTGAGTCTCCATCTGGAGCGCGGAACCCACCACGCTTACTAATTATGCCTGGGCTGCTAAGACCCACTCGAGAAGGTGTCTAGGGTGAGGCACCTTTCGCTATTCGAGAGGGCGCCTGCGGCCTACGTAAGTGGTGCAAACTTCTTGTCTTGAAGTTTGATTGGTCTTCCGCGTAAACCAAGCTACTCAGTCTCTTTTCTCCACCGAATTTTCCTACTGAGCTCTCCTCATACTATTATTCTTGACATCTCTGATTAGCATATAAATAGTCGCCTAGGCCATCTCTCCTTCGAATACCCTGGATCAGTTGGGGCTGGTCCCCGGCAGGTGGCGACCGAACAGGGACCTCAGGAGGCAATACTCAAAGAGCTGAGCAGACACGAACCACGCAATCAGCAGGCAATAAGCATGGAGCTCAGCAGTGACGAATCATGCTGCTCAACTGGCAATAATCAAGCACGTGACCAGGCAGGAATCACGCAGCTCAGCTGGCAATTGTCAAGCAGATGAGCCGACAGGAATCACGCAGCTCAGCTGGCAATTGTCATGCAGATGAGCCGGCAGGAATCACGCAGCTCAGCAGGCCCTGATCACGTGACTCTGCAGGCACTGATCACGTGGCTGATCAAGTCCAGATCACGTGACTGAGCATGCACTGATCACGTGGCTATCATGCACTGATGACGTGACTGCGCATGCACTGATGACGTGGCTGATCGGGCACTGATCACATGGCTCATCATGCACTGATCACGTGTTTGATCAGGCAACTGATCAGTGCACTGATGACGTGGCTGGCACGATCACTGATCAGGCAGGATCTGACTGACACTGATCACTGCATGATCAGGTGGCTGATCAGGAACTGACCACCTGACCGCGCATGCAGTGATCACGTGGCTGGTCGTTCACTGATCACGTGTTTATCATACGGTGATCACGTGACTGAGAGGCGCTGATCACGTGACTGTGCCGTCAGTGATCACGTGGCTGAGCAGGCACTGATATCGTGACTGAGCATGCACTGATCATGTGCCGGGAGCCGGGGAGGCATTCCACTCTGGACAAAGGTCATGAGGAAGGAGGCTCGGCATACGCAAATGCGGGATCGAGCCTCAGGAGTCCACCCGGATATTCTCGAGCATCTCCCCCCAAAAAAACCGGAGTCTGCCTACTGTATTGCTTTGTGCTCTCACCTCTGATTTCACTGGGGGCTGTCCCCCACCACCATCTCGCTCTCTCTGTCAAAGAGTTAACTTACAGCTCCAATTCATAAAGTTCCTTGTCATTCTTCCCTTTAACTTCCAGCTGAGTCTCCATCTGGAGCGCGGAACCCACCACGCTTACTAATTATGCCTGGGCTGCTAAGACCCACTCGAGAAGGTGTCTAGGGTGAGGCACCTTTCGCTATTCGAGAGGGCGCCTGCGGCCTACGTAAGTGGTGCAAACTTCTTGTCTTGAAGTTTGATTGGTCTTCCGCGTAAACCAAGCTACTCAGTCTCTTTTCTCCACCGAATTTTCCTACTGAGCTCTCCTCATACTATTATTCTTGACATCTCTGATTAGCATATAAATAGTCGCCTAGGCCATCTCTCCTTCGAATACCCTGGATCAGTTGGGGCTGGTCCCCGGCAGGTGGCGACCGAACAGGGACCTCAGGAGGCAATACTCAAAGAGCTGAGCAGACACGAACCACGCAATCAGCAGGCAATAAGCATGGAGCTCAGCAGTGACGAATCATGCTGCTCAACTGGCAATAATCAAGCACGTGACCAGGCAGGAATCACGCAGCTCAGCTGGCAATTGTCAAGCAGATGAGCCGACAGGAATCACGCAGCTCAGCTGGCAATTGTCATGCAGATGAGCCGGCAGGAATCACGCAGCTCAGCAGGCCCTGATCACGTGACTCTGCAGGCACTGATCACGTGGCTGATCAAGTCCAGATCACGTGACTGAGCATGCACTGATCACGTGGCTATCATGCACTGATGACGTGACTGCGCATGCACTGATGACGTGGCTGATCGGGCACTGATCACATGGCTCATCATGCACTGATCACGTGTTTATCAGGCAATGATCAGTGACTGACAGGCGCTGATCATGGGACTGTGCACGCACTGATCACGTGGCTATCATGCACTGATCACGTGACTGCGCATGCACTGATGACGTGGCTGTTCGGGCACTGATCACGTGTTTATCAGGCAGTGATCAGTGACTGACAGGCGCTGATCAGGGGACTGTGCACGCACTGATCAGGTGGCTGATCAGGAACTGACCACCTGACCGCGCATGCAGTGATCACGTGGCTGGTCGTTCACTGATCACGTGTTTATCATACGGTGATCACGTGACTGAGAGGCGCTGATCACGTGACTGTGCCGTCAGTGATCACGTGGCTGAGCAGGCACTGATATCGTGACTGAGCATGCACTGATCATGTGCCGGGAGCCGGGGAGGCATTCCACTCTGGACAAAGGTCATGAGGAAGGAGGCTCGGCATACGCAAATGCGGGATCGAGCCTCAGGAGTCCACCCGGATATTCTCGAGCATCTCCCCCCAAAAACCGGAGTCTGCCTACTGTATTGCTTTGTGCTCTCACCTCTGATTTCACTGGGGGCTGTCCCCCACCACCATCTCGCTCTCTCTGTCAAAGAGTTAACTTACAGCTCCAATTCATAAAGTTCCTTGTCATTCTTCCCTTTAACTTCCAGCTGAGTCTCCATCTGGAGCGCGGAACCCACCACGCTTACTAATTATGCCTGGGCTGCTAAGACCCACTCGAGAAGGTGTCTAGGGTGAGGCACCTTTCGCTATTCGAGAGGGCGCCTGCGGCCTACGTAAGTGGTGCAAACTTCTTGTCTTGAAGTTTGATTGGTCTTCCGCGTAAACCAAGCTACTCAGTCTCTTTTCTCCACCGAATTTTCCTACTGAGCTCTCCTCATACTATTATTCTTGACATCTCTGATTAGCATATAAATAGTCGCCTAGGCCATCTCTCCTTCGAATACCCTGGATCAGTTGGGGCTGGTCCCCGGCAGGTGGCGACCGAACAGGGACCTCAGGAGGCAATACTCAAAGAGCTGAGCAGACACGAACCACGCAATCAGCAGGCAATAAGCATGGAGCTCAGCAGTGACGAATCATGCTGCTCAACTGGCAATAATCAAGCACGTGACCAGGCAGGAATCACGCAGCTCAGCTGGCAATTGTCAAGCAGATGAGCCGACAGGAATCACGCAGCTCAGCTGGCAATTGTCATGCAGATGAGCCGGCAGGAATCACGCAGCTCAGCAGGCCCTGATCACGTGACTCTGCAGGCACTGATCACGTGGCTGATCAAGTCCAGATCACGTGACTGAGCATGCACTGATCACGTGGCTATCATGCACTGATGACGTGACTGCGCATGCACTGATGACGTGGCTGATCGGGCACTGATCACATGGCTCATCATGCACTGATCACGTGTTTATCAGGCAATGATCAGTGACTGACAGGCGCTGATCATGGGACTGTGCACGCACTGATCACGTGGCTATCATGCACTGATCACGTGACTGCGCATGCACTGATGACGTGGCTGTTCGGGCACTGATCACGTGTTTATCAGGCAGTGATCAGTGACTGACAGGCGCTGATCAGGGGACTGTGCACGCACTGATCAGGTGGCTGATCAGGAACTGACCACCTGACCGCGCATGCAGTGATCACGTGGCTGGTCGTTCACTGATCACGTGTTTATCATACGGTGATCACGTGACTGAGAGGCGCTGATCACGTGACTGTGCCGTCAGTGATCACGTGGCTGAGCAGGCACTGATATCGTGACTGAGCATGCACTGATCATGTGCCGGGAGCCGGGGAGGCATTCCACTCTGGACAAAGGTCATGAGGAAGGAGGCTCGGCATACGCAAATGCGGGATCGAGCCTCAGGAGTCCACCCGGATATTCTCGAGCATCTCCCCCCAAAAAAACCGGAGTCTGCCTACTGTATTGCTTTGTGCTCTCACCTCTGATTTCACTGGGGGCTGTCCCCCACCACCATCTCGCTCTCTCTGTCAAAGAGTTAACTTACAGCTCCAATTCATAAAGTTCCTTGTCATTCTTCCCTTTAACTTCCAGCTGAGTCTCCATCTGGAGCGCGGAACCCACCACGCTTACTAATTATGCCTGGGCTGCTAAGACCCACTCGAGAAGGTGTCTAGGGTGAGGCACCTTTCGCTATTCGAGAGGGCGCCTGCGGCCTACGTAAGTGGTGCAAACTTCTTGTCTTGAAGTTTGATTGGTCTTCCGCGTAAACCAAGCTACTCAGTCTCTTTTCTCCACCGAATTTTCCTACTGAGCTCTCCTCATACTATTATTCTTGACATCTCTGATTAGCATATAAATAGTCGCCTAGGCCATCTCTCCTTCGAATACCCTGGATCAGTTGGGGCTGGTCCCCGGCAGGTGGCGACCGAACAGGGACCTCAGGAGGCAATACTCAAAGAGCTGAGCAGACACGAACCACGCAATCAGCAGGCAATAAGCATGGAGCTCAGCAGTGACGAATCATGCTGCTCAACTGGCAATAATCAAGCACGTGACCAGGCAGGAATCACGCAGCTCAGCTGGCAATTGTCAAGCAGATGAGCCGACAGGAATCACGCAGCTCAGCTGGCAATTGTCATGCAGATGAGCCGGCAGGAATCACGCAGCTCAGCAGGCCCTGATCACGTGACTCTGCAGGCACTGATCACGTGGCTGATCAAGTCCAGATCACGTGACTGAGCATGCACTGATCACGTGGCTATCATGCACTGATGACGTGACTGCGCATGCACTGATGACGTGGCTGATCGGGCACTGATCACATGGCTCATCATGCACTGATCACGTGTTTATCAGGCAATGATCAGTGACTGACAGGCGCTGATCATGGGACTGTGCACGCACTGATCACGTGGCTATCATGCACTGATCACGTGACTGCGCATGCACTGATGACGTGGCTGTTCGGGCACTGATCACGTGTTTATCAGGCAGTGATCAGTGACTGACAGGCGCTGATCAGGGGACTGTGCACGCACTGATCAGGTGGCTGATCAGGAACTGACCACCTGACCGCGCATGCAGTGATCACGTGGCTGGTCGTTCACTGATCACGTGTTTATCATACGGTGATCACGTGACTGAGAGGCGCTGATCACGTGACTGTGCCGTCAGTGATCACGTGGCTGAGCAGGCACTGATATCGTGACTGAGCATGCACTGATCATGTGCCGGGAGCCGGGGAGGCATTCCACTCTGGACAAAGGTCATGAGGAAGGAGGCTCGGCATACGCAAATGCGGGATCGAGCCTCAGGAGTCCACCCGGATATTCTCGAGCATCTCCCCCCAAAAAACCGGAGTCTGCCTACTGTATTGCTTTGTGCTCTCACCTCTGATTTCACTGGGGGCTGTCCCCCACCACCATCTCGCTCTCTCTGTCAAAGAGTTAACTTACAGCTCCAATTCATAAAGTTCCTTGTCATTCTTCCCTTTAACTTCCAGCTGAGTCTCCATCTGGAGCGCGGAACCCACCACGCTTACTAATTATGCCTGGGCTGCTAAGACCCACTCGAGAAGGTGTCTAGGGTGAGGCACCTTTCGCTATTCGAGAGGGCGCCTGCGGCCTACGTAAGTGGTGCAAACTTCTTGTCTTGAAGTTTGATTGGTCTTCCGCGTAAACCAAGCTACTCAGTCTCTTTTCTCCACCGAATTTTCCTACTGAGCTCTCCTCATACTATTATTCTTGACATCTCTGATTAGCATATAAATAGTCGCCTAGGCCATCTCTCCTTCGAATACCCTGGATCAGTTGGGGCTGGTCCCCGGCAGGTGGCGACCGAACAGGGACCTCAGGAGGCAATACTCAAAGAGCTGAGCAGACACGAACCACGCAATCAGCAGGCAATAAGCATGGAGCTCAGCAGTGACGAATCATGCTGCTCAACTGGCAATAATCAAGCACGTGACCAGGCAGGAATCACGCAGCTCAGCTGGCAATTGTCAAGCAGATGAGCCGACAGGAATCACGCAGCTCAGCTGGCAATTGTCATGCAGATGAGCCGGCAGGAATCACGCAGCTCAGCAGGCCCTGATCACGTGACTCTGCAGGCACTGATCACGTGGCTGATCAAGTCCAGATCACGTGACTGAGCATGCACTGATCACGTGGCTATCATGCACTGATGACGTGACTGCGCATGCACTGATGACGTGGCTGATCGGGCACTGATCACATGGCTCATCATGCACTGATCACGTGTTTATCAGGCAATGATCAGTGACTGACAGGCGCTGATCACTGTGCACGCACTGATCACGTGGCTATCATGCACTGCACTGCGCATCACGTGGCTGTGGCTGATCAGGCAGTGACAGTGACTGACAGGCGCTGACACGCACGCATGATCAGTGATCATGCAGTGGTGGCTGGTCGTTCACTGATCACGTGTTTATCATACGGTGATCACGTGACTGAGAGGCGCTGATCACGTGACTGTGCCGTCAGTGATCACGTGGCTGAGCAGGCACTGATATCGTGACTGAGCATGCACTGATCATGTGCCGGGAGCCGGGGAGGCATTCCACTCTGGACAAAGGTCATGAGGAAGGAGGCTCGGCATACGCAAATGCGGGATCGAGCCTCAGGAGTCCACCCGGATATTCTCGAGCATCTCCCCCAAAAAAACCGGAGTCTGCCTACTGTATTGCTTTGTGCTCTCACCTCTGATTTCACTGGGGGCTGTCCCCCACCACCATCTCGCTCTCTCTGTCAAAGAGTTAACTTACAGCTCCAATTCATAAAGTTCCTTGTCATTCTTCCCTTTAACTTCCAGCTGAGTCTCCATCTGGAGCGCGGAACCCACCACGCTTACTAATTATGCCTGGGCTGCTAAGACCCACTCGAGAAGGTGTCTAGGGTGAGGCACCTTTCGCTATTCGAGAGGGCGCCTGCGGCCTACGTAAGTGGTGCAAACTTCTTGTCTTGAAGTTTGATTGGTCTTCCGCGTAAACCAAGCTACTCAGTCTCTTTTCTCCACCGAATTTTCCTACTGAGCTCTCCTCATACTATTATTCTTGACATCTCTGATTAGCATATAAATAGTCGCCTAGGCCATCTCTCCTTCGAATACCCTGGATCAGTTGGGGCTGGTCCCCGGCAGGTGGCGACCGAACAGGGACCTCAGGAGGCAATACTCAAAGAGCTGAGCAGACACGAACCACGCAATCAGCAGGCAATAAGCATGGAGCTCAGCAGTGACGAATCATGCTGCTCAACTGGCAATAATCAAGCACGTGACCAGGCAGGAATCACGCAGCTCAGCTGGCAATTGTCAAGCAGATGAGCCGACAGGAATCACGCAGCTCAGCTGGCAATTGTCATGCAGATGAGCCGGCAGGAATCACGCAGCTCAGCAGGCCCTGATCACGTGACTCTGCAGGCACTGATCACGTGGCTGATCAAGTCCAGATCACGTGACTGAGCATGCACTGATCACGTGGCTATCATGCACTGATGACGTGACTGCGCATGCACTGATGACGTGGCTGATCGGGCACTGATCACATGGCTCATCATGCACTGATCACGTGTTTATCAGGCAATGATCAGTGACTGACAGGCGCTGATCATGGGACTGTGCACGCACTGATCACGTGGCTATCATGCACTGATCACGTGACTGCGCATGCACTGATGACGTGGCTGTTCGGGCACTGATCACGTGTTTATCAGGCAGTGATCAGTGACTGACAGGCGCTGATCAGGGGACTGTGCACGCACTGATCAGGTGGCTGATCAGGAACTGACCACCTGACCGCGCATGCAGTGATCACGTGGCTGGTCGTTCACTGATCACGTGTTTATCATACGGTGATCACGTGACTGAGAGGCGCTGATCACGTGACTGTGCCGTCAGTGATCACGTGGCTGAGCAGGCACTGATATCGTGACTGAGCATGCACTGATCATGTGCCGGGAGCCGGGGAGGCATTCCACTCTGGACAAAGGTCATGAGGAAGGAGGCTCGGCATACGCAAATGCGGGATCGAGCCTCAGGAGTCCACCCGGATATTCTCGAGCATCTCCCCCAAAAAAACCGGAGTCTGCCTACTGTATTGCTTTGTGCTCTCACCTCTGATTTCACTGGGGGCTGTCCCCCACCACCATCTCGCTCTCTCTGTCAAAGAGTTAACTTACAGCTCCAATTCATAAAGTTCCTTGTCATTCTTCCCTTTAACTTCCAGCTGAGTCTCCATCTGGAGCGCGGAACCCACCACGCTTACTAATTATGCCTGGGCTGCTAAGACCCACTCGAGAAGGTGTCTAGGGTGAGGCACCTTTCGCTATTCGAGAGGGCGCCTGCGGCCTACGTAAGTGGTGCAAACTTCTTGTCTTGAAGTTTGATTGGTCTTCCGCGTAAACCAAGCTACTCAGTCTCTTTTCTCCACCGAATTTTCCTACTGAGCTCTCCTCATACTATTATTCTTGACATCTCTGATTAGCATATAAATAGTCGCCTAGGCCATCTCTCCTTCGAATACCCTGGATCAGTTGGGGCTGGTCCCCGGCAGGTGGCGACCGAACAGGGACCTCAGGAGGCAATACTCAAAGAGCTGAGCAGACACGAACCACGCAATCAGCAGGCAATAAGCATGGAGCTCAGCAGTGACGAATCATGCTGCTCAACTGGCAATAATCAAGCACGTGACCAGGCAGGAATCACGCAGCTCAGCTGGCAATTGTCAAGCAGATGAGCCGACAGGAATCACGCAGCTCAGCTGGCAATTGTCATGCAGATGAGCCGGCAGGAATCACGCAGCTCAGCAGGCCCTGATCACGTGACTCTGCAGGCACTGATCACGTGGCTGATCAAGTCCAGATCACGTGACTGAGCATGCACTGATCACGTGGCTATCATGCACTGATGACGTGACTGCGCATGCACTGATGACGTGGCTGATCGGGCACTGATCACATGGCTCATCATGCACTGATCACGTGTTTATCAGGCAATGATCAGTGACTGACAGGCGCTGATCATGGGACTGTGCACGCACTGATCACGTGGCTATCATGCACTGATCACGTGACTGCGCATGCACTGATGACGTGGCTGTTCGGGCACTGATCACGTGTTTATCAGGCAGTGATCAGTGACTGACAGGCGCTGATCAGGGGACTGTGCACGCACTGATCAGGTGGCTGATCAGGAACTGACCACCTGACCGCGCATGCAGTGATCACGTGGCTGGTCGTTCACTGATCACGTGTTTATCATACGGTGATCACGTGACTGAGAGGCGCTGATCACGTGACTGTGCCGTCAGTGATCACGTGGCTGAGCAGGCACTGATATCGTGACTGAGCATGCACTGATCATGTGCCGGGAGCCGGGGAGGCATTCCACTCTGGACAAAGGTCATGAGGAAGGAGGCTCGGCATACGCAAATGCGGGATCGAGCCTCAGGAGTCCACCCGGATATTCTCGAGCATCTCCCCCAAAAAAACCGGAGTCTGCCTACTGTATTGCTTTGTGCTCTCACCTCTGATTTCACTGGGGGCTGTCCCCCACCACCATCTCGCTCTCTCTGTCAAAGAGTTAACTTACAGCTCCAATTCATAAAGTTCCTTGTCATTCTTCCCTTTAACTTCCAGCTGAGTCTCCATCTGGAGCGCGGAACCCACCACGCTTACTAATTATGCCTGGGCTGCTAAGACCCACTCGAGAAGGTGTCTAGGGTGAGGCACCTTTCGCTATTCGAGAGGGCGCCTGCGGCCTACGTAAGTGGTGCAAACTTCTTGTCTTGAAGTTTGATTGGTCTTCCGCGTAAACCAAGCTACTCAGTCTCTTTTCTCCACCGAATTTTCCTACTGAGCTCTCCTCATACTATTATTCTTGACATCTCTGATTAGCATATAAATAGTCGCCTAGGCCATCTCTCCTTCGAATACCCTGGATCAGTTGGGGCTGGTCCCCGGCAGGTGGCGACCGAACAGGGACCTCAGGAGGCAATACTCAAAGAGCTGAGCAGACACGAACCACGCAATCAGCAGGCAATAAGCATGGAGCTCAGCAGTGACGAATCATGCTGCTCAACTGGCAATAATCAAGCACGTGACCAGGCAGGAATCACGCAGCTCAGCTGGCAATTGTCAAGCAGATGAGCCGACAGGAATCACGCAGCTCAGCTGGCAATTGTCATGCAGATGAGCCGGCAGGAATCACGCAGCTCAGCAGGCCCTGATCACGTGACTCTGCAGGCACTGATCACGTGGCTGATCAAGTCCAGATCACGTGACTGAGCATGCACTGATCACGTGGCTATCATGCACTGATGACGTGACTGCGCATGCACTGATGACGTGGCTGATCGGGCACTGATCACATGGCTCATCATGCACTGATCACGTGTTTATCAGGCAATGATCAGTGACTGACAGGCGCTGATCATGGGACTGTGCACGCACTGATCACGTGGCTATCATGCACTGATCACGTGACTGCGCATGCACTGATGACGTGGCTGTTCGGGCACTGATCACGTGTTTATCAGGCAGTGATCAGTGACTGACAGGCGCTGATCAGGGGACTGTGCACGCACTGATCAGGTGGCTGATCAGGAACTGACCACCTGACCGCGCATGCAGTGATCACGTGGCTGGTCGTTCACTGATCACGTGTTTATCATACGGTGATCACGTGACTGAGAGGCGCTGATCACGTGACTGTGCCGTCAGTGATCACGTGGCTGAGCAGGCACTGATATCGTGACTGAGCATGCACTGATCATGTGCCGGGAGCCGGGGAGGCATTCCACTCTGGACAAAGGTCATGAGGAAGGAGGCTCGGCATACGCAAATGCGGGATCGAGCCTCAGGAGTCCACCCGGATATTCTCGAGCATCTCCCCCCAAAAAAACCGGAGTCTGCCTACTGTATTGCTTTGTGCTCTCACCTCTGATTTCACTGGGGGCTGTCCCCCACCACCATCTCGCTCTCTCTGTCAAAGAGTTAACTTACAGCTCCAATTCATAAAGTTCCTTGTCATTCTTCCCTTTAACTTCCAGCTGAGTCTCCATCTGGAGCGCGGAACCCACCACGCTTACTAATTATGCCTGGGCTGCTAAGACCCACTCGAGAAGGTGTCTAGGGTGAGGCACCTTTCGCTATTCGAGAGGGCGCCTGCGGCCTACGTAAGTGGTGCAAACTTCTTGTCTTGAAGTTTGATTGGTCTTCCGCGTAAACCAAGCTACTCAGTCTCTTTTCTCCACCGAATTTTCCTACTGAGCTCTCCTCATACTATTATTCTTGACATCTCTGATTAGCATATAAATAGTCGCCTAGGCCATCTCTCCTTCGAATACCCTGGATCAGTTGGGGCTGGTCCCCGGCAGGTGGCGACCGAACAGGGACCTCAGGAGGCAATACTCAAAGAGCTGAGCAGACACGAACCACGCAATCAGCAGGCAATAAGCATGGAGCTCAGCAGTGACGAATCATGCTGCTCAACTGGCAATAATCAAGCACGTGACCAGGCAGGAATCACGCAGCTCAGCTGGCAATTGTCAAGCAGATGAGCCGACAGGAATCACGCAGCTCAGCTGGCAATTGTCATGCAGATGAGCCGGCAGGAATCACGCAGCTCAGCAGGCCCTGATCACGTGACTCTGCAGGCACTGATCACGTGGCTGATCAAGTCCAGATCACGTGACTGAGCATGCACTGATCACGTGGCTATCATGCACTGATGACGTGACTGCGCATGCACTGATGACGTGGCTGATCGGGCACTGATCACATGGCTCATCATGCACTGATCACGTGTTTATCAGGCAATGATCAGTGACTGACAGGCGCTGATCATGGGACTGTGCACGCACTGATCACGTGGCTATCATGCACTGATCACGTGACTGCGCATGCACTGATGACGTGGCTGTTCGGGCACTGATCACGTGTTTATCAGGCAGTGATCAGTGACTGACAGGCGCTGATCAGGGGACTGTGCACGCACTGATCAGGTGGCTGATCAGGAACTGACCACCTGACCGCGCATGCAGTGATCACGTGGCTGGTCGTTCACTGATCACGTGTTTATCATACGGTGATCACGTGACTGAGAGGCGCTGATCACGTGACTGTGCCGTCAGTGATCACGTGGCTGAGCAGGCACTGATATCGTGACTGAGCATGCACTGATCATGTGCCGGGAGCCGGGGAGGCATTCCACTCTGGACAAAGGTCATGAGGAAGGAGGCTCGGCATACGCAAATGCGGGATCGAGCCTCAGGAGTCCACCCGGATATTCTCGAGCATCTCCCCCAAAAAAACCGGAGTCTGCCTACTGTATTGCTTTGTGCTCTCACCTCTGATTTCACTGGGGGCTGTCCCCCACCACCATCTCGCTCTCTCTGTCAAAGAGTTAACTTACAGCTCCAATTCATAAAGTTCCTTGTCATTCTTCCCTTTAACTTCCAGCTGAGTCTCCATCTGGAGCGCGGAACCCACCACGCTTACTAATTATGCCTGGGCTGCTAAGACCCACTCGAGAAGGTGTCTAGGGTGAGGCACCTTTCGCTATTCGAGAGGGCGCCTGCGGCCTACGTAAGTGGTGCAAACTTCTTGTCTTGAAGTTTGATTGGTCTTCCGCGTAAACCAAGCTACTCAGTCTCTTTTCTCCACCGAATTTTCCTACTGAGCTCTCCTCATACTATTATTCTTGACATCTCTGATTAGCATATAAATAGTCGCCTAGGCCATCTCTCCTTCGAATACCCTGGATCAGTTGGGGCTGGTCCCCGGCAGGTGGCGACCGAACAGGGACCTCAGGAGGCAATACTCAAAGAGCTGAGCAGACACGAACCACGCAATCAGCAGGCAATAAGCATGGAGCTCAGCAGTGACGAATCATGCTGCTCAACTGGCAATAATCAAGCACGTGACCAGGCAGGAATCACGCAGCTCAGCTGGCAATTGTCAAGCAGATGAGCCGACAGGAATCACGCAGCTCAGCTGGCAATTGTCATGCAGATGAGCCGGCAGGAATCACGCAGCTCAGCAGGCCCTGATCACGTGACTCTGCAGGCACTGATCACGTGGCTGATCAAGTCCAGATCACGTGACTGAGCATGCACTGATCACGTGGCTATCATGCACTGATGACGTGACTGCGCATGCACTGATGACGTGGCTGATCGGGCACTGATCACATGGCTCATCATGCACTGATCACGTGTTTATCAGGCAATGATCAGTGACTGACAGGCGCTGATCATGGGACTGTGCACGCACTGATCACGTGGCTATCATGCACTGATCACGTGACTGCGCATGCACTGATGACGTGGCTGTTCGGGCACTGATCACGTGTTTATCAGGCAGTGATCAGTGACTGACAGGCGCTGATCAGGGGACTGTGCACGCACTGATCAGGTGGCTGATCAGGAACTGACCACCTGACCGCGCATGCAGTGATCACGTGGCTGGTCGTTCACTGATCACGTGTTTATCATACGGTGATCACGTGACTGAGAGGCGCTGATCACGTGACTGTGCCGTCAGTGATCACGTGGCTGAGCAGGCACTGATATCGTGACTGAGCATGCACTGATCATGTGCCGGGAGCCGGGGAGGCATTCCACTCTGGACAAAGGTCATGAGGAAGGAGGCTCGGCATACGCAAATGCGGGATCGAGCCTCAGGAGTCCACCCGGATATTCTCGAGCATCTCCCCCCAAAAAAACCGGAGTCTGCCTACTGTATTGCTTTGTGCTCTCACCTCTGATTTCACTGGGGGCTGTCCCCCACCACCATCTCGCTCTCTCTGTCAAAGAGTTAACTTACAGCTCCAATTCATAAAGTTCCTTGTCATTCTTCCCTTTAACTTCCAGCTGAGTCTCCATCTGGAGCGCGGAACCCACCACGCTTACTAATTATGCCTGGGCTGCTAAGACCCACTCGAGAAGGTGTCTAGGGTGAGGCACCTTTCGCTATTCGAGAGGGCGCCTGCGGCCTACGTAAGTGGTGCAAACTTCTTGTCTTGAAGTTTGATTGGTCTTCCGCGTAAACCAAGCTACTCAGTCTCTTTTCTCCACCGAATTTTCCTACTGAGCTCTCCTCATACTATTATTCTTGACATCTCTGATTAGCATATAAATAGTCGCCTAGGCCATCTCTCCTTCGAATACCCTGGATCAGTTGGGGCTGGTCCCCGGCAGGTGGCGACCGAACAGGGACCTCAGGAGGCAATACTCAAAGAGCTGAGCAGACACGAACCACGCAATCAGCAGGCAATAAGCATGGAGCTCAGCAGTGACGAATCATGCTGCTCAACTGGCAATAATCAAGCACGTGACCAGGCAGGAATCACGCAGCTCAGCTGGCAATTGTCAAGCAGATGAGCCGACAGGAATCACGCAGCTCAGCTGGCAATTGTCATGCAGATGAGCCGGCAGGAATCACGCAGCTCAGCAGGCCCTGATCACGTGACTCTGCAGGCACTGATCACGTGGCTGATCAAGTCCAGATCACGTGACTGAGCATGCACTGATCACGTGGCTATCATGCACTGATGACGTGACTGCGCATGCACTGATGACGTGGCTGATCGGGCACTGATCACATGGCTCATCATGCACTGATCACGTGTTTATCAGGCAATGATCAGTGACTGACAGGCGCTGATCATGGGACTGTGCACGCACTGATCACGTGGCTATCATGCACTGATCACGTGACTGCGCATGCACTGATGACGTGGCTGTTCGGGCACTGATCACGTGTTTATCAGGCAGTGATCAGTGACTGACAGGCGCTGATCAGGGGACTGTGCACGCACTGATCAGGTGGCTGATCAGGAACTGACCACCTGACCGCGCATGCAGTGATCACGTGGCTGGTCGTTCACTGATCACGTGTTTATCATACGGTGATCACGTGACTGAGAGGCGCTGATCACGTGACTGTGCCGTCAGTGATCACGTGGCTGAGCAGGCACTGATATCGTGACTGAGCATGCACTGATCATGTGCCGGGAGCCGGGGAGGCATTCCACTCTGGACAAAGGTCATGAGGAAGGAGGCTCGGCATACGCAAATGCGGGATCGAGCCTCAGGAGTCCACCCGGATATTCTCGAGCATCTCCCCCCAAAAAAACCGGAGTCTGCCTACTGTATTGCTTTGTGCTCTCACCTCTGATTTCACTGGGGGCTGTCCCCCACCACCATCTCGCTCTCTCTGTCAAAGAGTTAACTTACAGCTCCAATTCATAAAGTTCCTTGTCATTCTTCCCTTTAACTTCCAGCTGAGTCTCCATCTGGAGCGCGGAACCCACCACGCTTACTAATTATGCCTGGGCTGCTAAGACCCACTCGAGAAGGTGTCTAGGGTGAGGCACCTTTCGCTATTCGAGAGGGCGCCTGCGGCCTACGTAAGTGGTGCAAACTTCTTGTCTTGAAGTTTGATTGGTCTTCCGCGTAAACCAAGCTACTCAGTCTCTTTTCTCCACCGAATTTTCCTACTGAGCTCTCCTCATACTATTATTCTTGACATCTCTGATTAGCATATAAATAGTCGCCTAGGCCATCTCTCCTTCGAATACCCTGGATCAGTTGGGGCTGGTCCCCGGCAGGTGGCGACCGAACAGGGACCTCAGGAGGCAATACTCAAAGAGCTGAGCAGACACGAACCACGCAATCAGCAGGCAATAAGCATGGAGCTCAGCAGTGACGAATCATGCTGCTCAACTGGCAATAATCAAGCACGTGACCAGGCAGGAATCACGCAGCTCAGCTGGCAATTGTCAAGCAGATGAGCCGACAGGAATCACGCAGCTCAGCTGGCAATTGTCATGCAGATGAGCCGGCAGGAATCACGCAGCTCAGCAGGCCCTGATCACGTGACTCTGCAGGCACTGATCACGTGGCTGATCAAGTCCAGATCACGTGACTGAGCATGCACTGATCACGTGGCTATCATGCACTGATGACGTGACTGCGCATGCACTGATGACGTGGCTGATCGGGCACTGATCACATGGCTCATCATGCACTGATCACGTGTTTATCAGGCAATGATCAGTGACTGACAGGCGCTGATCATGGGACTGTGCACGCACTGATCACGTGGCTATCATGCACTGATCACGTGACTGCGCATGCACTGATGACGTGGCTGTTCGGGCACTGATCACGTGTTTATCAGGCAGTGATCAGTGACTGACAGGCGCTGATCAGGGGACTGTGCACGCACTGATCAGGTGGCTGATCAGGAACTGACCACCTGACCGCGCATGCAGTGATCACGTGGCTGGTCGTTCACTGATCACGTGTTTATCATACGGTGATCACGTGACTGAGAGGCGCTGATCACGTGACTGTGCCGTCAGTGATCACGTGGCTGAGCAGGCACTGATATCGTGACTGAGCATGCACTGATCATGTGCCGGGAGCCGGGGAGGCATTCCACTCTGGACAAAGGTCATGAGGAAGGAGGCTCGGCATACGCAAATGCGGGATCGAGCCTCAGGAGTCCACCCGGATATTCTCGAGCATCTCCCCCAAAAAAACCGGAGTCTGCCTACTGTATTGCTTTGTGCTCTCACCTCTGATTTCACTGGGGGCTGTCCCCCACCACCATCTCGCTCTCTCTGTCAAAGAGTTAACTTACAGCTCCAATTCATAAAGTTCCTTGTCATTCTTCCCTTTAACTTCCAGCTGAGTCTCCATCTGGAGCGCGGAACCCACCACGCTTACTAATTATGCCTGGGCTGCTAAGACCCACTCGAGAAGGTGTCTAGGGTGAGGCACCTTTCGCTATTCGAGAGGGCGCCTGCGGCCTACGTAAGTGGTGCAAACTTCTTGTCTTGAAGTTTGATTGGTCTTCCGCGTAAACCAAGCTACTCAGTCTCTTTTCTCCACCGAATTTTCCTACTGAGCTCTCCTCATACTATTATTCTTGACATCTCTGATTAGCATATAAATAGTCGCCTAGGCCATCTCTCCTTCGAATACCCTGGATCAGTTGGGGCTGGTCCCCGGCAGGTGGCGACCGAACAGGGACCTCAGGAGGCAATACTCAAAGAGCTGAGCAGACACGAACCACGCAATCAGCAGGCAATAAGCATGGAGCTCAGCAGTGACGAATCATGCTGCTCAACTGGCAATAATCAAGCACGTGACCAGGCAGGAATCACGCAGCTCAGCTGGCAATTGTCAAGCAGATGAGCCGACAGGAATCACGCAGCTCAGCTGGCAATTGTCATGCAGATGAGCCGGCAGGAATCACGCAGCTCAGCAGGCCCTGATCACGTGACTCTGCAGGCACTGATCACGTGGCTGATCAAGTCCAGATCACGTGACTGAGCATGCACTGATCACGTGGCTATCATGCACTGATGACGTGACTGCGCATGCACTGATGACGTGGCTGATCGGGCACTGATCACATGGCTCATCATGCACTGATCACGTGTTTATCAGGCAATGATCAGTGACTGACAGGCGCTGATCATGGGACTGTGCACGCACTGATCACGTGGCTATCATGCACTGATCACGTGACTGCGCATGCACTGATGACGTGGCTGTTCGGGCACTGATCACGTGTTTATCAGGCAGTGATCAGTGACTGACAGGCGCTGATCAGGGGACTGTGCACGCACTGATCAGGTGGCTGATCAGGAACTGACCACCTGACCGCGCATGCAGTGATCACGTGGCTGGTCGTTCACTGATCACGTGTTTATCATACGGTGATCACGTGACTGAGAGGCGCTGATCACGTGACTGTGCCGTCAGTGATCACGTGGCTGAGCAGGCACTGATATCGTGACTGAGCATGCACTGATCATGTGCCGGGAGCCGGGGAGGCATTCCACTCTGGACAAAGGTCATGAGGAAGGAGGCTCGGCATACGCAAATGCGGGATCGAGCCTCAGGAGTCCACCCGGATATTCTCGAGCATCTCCCCCAAAAAACCGGAGTCTGCCTACTGTATTGCTTTGTGCTCTCACCTCTGATTTCACTGGGGGCTGTCCCCCACCACCATCTCGCTCTCTCTGTCAAAGAGTTAACTTACAGCTCCAATTCATAAAGTTCCTTGTCATTCTTCCCTTTAACTTCCAGCTGAGTCTCCATCTGGAGCGCGGAACCCACCACGCTTACTAATTATGCCTGGGCTGCTAAGACCCACTCGAGAAGGTGTCTAGGGTGAGGCACCTTTCGCTATTCGAGAGGGCGCCTGCGGCCTACGTAAGTGGTGCAAACTTCTTGTCTTGAAGTTTGATTGGTCTTCCGCGTAAACCAAGCTACTCAGTCTCTTTTCTCCACCGAATTTTCCTACTGAGCTCTCCTCATACTATTATTCTTGACATCTCTGATTAGCATATAAATAGTCGCCTAGGCCATCTCTCCTTCGAATACCCTGGATCAGTTGGGGCTGGTCCCCGGCAGGTGGCGACCGAACAGGGACCTCAGGAGGCAATACTCAAAGAGCTGAGCAGACACGAACCACGCAATCAGCAGGCAATAAGCATGGAGCTCAGCAGTGACGAATCATGCTGCTCAACTGGCAATAATCAAGCACGTGACCAGGCAGGAATCACGCAGCTCAGCTGGCAATTGTCAAGCAGATGAGCCGACAGGAATCACGCAGCTCAGATGGCAATTGTCATGCAGATGAGCCGGCAGGAATCACGCAGCTCAGCAGGCCCTGATCACGTGACTCTGCAGGCACTGATCACGTGGCTGATCAAGTCCAGATCACGTGACTGAGCATGCACTGATCACGTGGCTATCATGCACTGATGACGTGACTGCGCATGCACTGATGACGTGGCTGATCGGGCACTGATCACATGGCTCATCATGCACTGATCACGTGTTTATCAGGCAATGATCAGTGACTGACAGGCGCTGATCATGGGACTGTGCACGCACTGATCACGTGGCTATCATGCACTGATCACGTGACTGCGCATGCACTGATGACGTGGCTGTTCGGGCACTGATCACGTGTTTATCAGGCAGTGATCAGTGACTGACAGGCGCTGATCAGGGGACTGTGCACGCACTGATCAGGTGGCTGATCAGGAACTGACCACCTGACCGCGCATGCAGTGATCACGTGGCTGGTCGTTCACTGATCACGTGTTTATCATACGGTGATCACGTGACTGAGAGGCGCTGATCACGTGACTGTGCCGTCAGTGATCACGTGGCTGAGCAGGCACTGATATCGTGACTGAGCATGCACTGATCATGTGCCGGGAGCCGGGGAGGCATTCCACTCTGGACAAAGGTCATGAGGAAGGAGGCTCGGCATACGCAAATGCGGGATCGAGCCTCAGGAGTCCACCCGGATATTCTCGAGCATCCCCCCAAAAAAACCGGAGTCTGCCTACTGTATTGCTTTGTGCTCTCACCTCTGATTTCACTGGGGGCTGTCCCCCACCACCATCTCGCTCTCTCTGTCAAAGAGTTAACTTACAGCTCCAATTCATAAAGTTCCTTGTCATTCTTCCCTTTAACTTCCAGCTGAGTCTCCATCTGGAGCGCGGAACCCACCACGCTTACTAATTATGCCTGGGCTGCTAAGACCCACTCGAGAAGGTGTCTAGGGTGAGGCACCTTTCGCTATTCGAGAGGGCGCCTGCGGCCTACGTAAGTGGTGCAAACTTCTTGTCTTGAAGTTTGATTGGTCTTCCGCGTAAACCAAGCTACTCAGTCTCTTTTCTCCACCGAATTTTCCTACTGAGCTCTCCTCATACTATTATTCTTGACATCTCTGATTAGCATATAAATAGTCGCCTAGGCCATCTCTCCTTCGAATACCCTGGATCAGTTGGGGCTGGTCCCCGGCAGGTGGCGACCGAACAGGGACCTCAGGAGGCAATACTCAAAGAGCTGAGCAGACACGAACCACGCAATCAGCAGGCAATAAGCATGGAGCTCAGCAGTGACGAATCATGCTGCTCAACTGGCAATAATCAAGCACGTGACCAGGCAGGAATCACGCAGCTCAGCTGGCAATTGTCAAGCAGATGAGCCGACAGGAATCACGCAGCTCAGATGGCAATTGTCATGCAGATGAGCCGGCAGGAATCACGCAGCTCAGCAGGCCCTGATCACGTGACTCTGCAGGCACTGATCACGTGGCTGATCAAGTCCAGATCACGTGACTGAGCATGCACTGATCACGTGGCTATCATGCACTGATGACGTGACTGCGCATGCACTGATGACGTGGCTGATCGGGCACTGATCACATGGCTCATCATGCACTGATCACGTGTTTATCAGGCAATGATCAGTGACTGACAGGCGCTGATCATGGGACTGTGCACGCACTGATCACGTGGCTATCATGCACTGATCACGTGACTGCGCATGCACTGATGACGTGGCTGTTCGGGCACTGATCACGTGTTTATCAGGCAGTGATCAGTGACTGACAGGCGCTGATCAGGGGACTGTGCACGCACTGATCAGGTGGCTGATCAGGAACTGACCACCTGACCGCGCATGCAGTGATCACGTGGCTGGTCGTTCACTGATCACGTGTTTATCATACGGTGATCACGTGACTGAGAGGCGCTGATCACGTGACTGTGCCGTCAGTGATCACGTGGCTGAGCAGGCACTGATATCGTGACTGAGCATGCACTGATCATGTGCCGGGAGCCGGGGAGGCATTCCACTCTGGACAAAGGTCATGAGGAAGGAGGCTCGGCATACGCAAATGCGGGATCGAGCCTCAGGAGTCCACCCGGATATTCTCGAGCATCTCCCCCCAAAAAAACCGGAGTCTGCCTACTGTATTGCTTTGTGCTCTCACCTCTGATTTCACTGGGGGCTGTCCCCCACCACCATCTCGCTCTCTCTGTCAAAGAGTTAACTTACAGCTCCAATTCATAAAGTTCCTTGTCATTCTTCCCTTTAACTTCCAGCTGAGTCTCCATCTGGAGCGCGGAACCCACCACGCTTACTAATTATGCCTGGGCTGCTAAGACCCACTCGAGAAGGTGTCTAGGGTGAGGCACCTTTCGCTATTCGAGAGGGCGCCTGCGGCCTACGTAAGTGGTGCAAACTTCTTGTCTTGAAGTTTGATTGGTCTTCCGCGTAAACCAAGCTACTCAGTCTCTTTTCTCCACCGAATTTTCCTACTGAGCTCTCCTCATACTATTATTCTTGACATCTCTGATTAGCATATAAATAGTCGCCTAGGCCATCTCTCCTTCGAATACCCTGGATCAGTTGGGGCTGGTCCCCGGCAGGTGGCGACCGAACAGGGACCTCAGGAGGCAATACTCAAAGAGCTGAGCAGACACGAACCACGCAATCAGCAGGCAATAAGCATGGAGCTCAGCAGTGACGAATCATGCTGCTCAACTGGCAATAATCAAGCACGTGACCAGGCAGGAATCACGCAGCTCAGCTGGCAATTGTCAAGCAGATGAGCCGACAGGAATCACGCAGCTCAGCTGGCAATTGTCATGCAGATGAGCCGGCAGGAATCACGCAGCTCAGCAGGCCCTGATCACGTGACTCTGCAGGCACTGATCACGTGGCTGATCAAGTCCAGATCACGTGACTGAGCATGCACTGATCACGTGGCTATCATGCACTGATGACGTGACTGCGCATGCACTGATGACGTGGCTGATCGGGCACTGATCACATGGCTCATCATGCACTGATCACGTGTTTATCAGGCAATGATCAGTGACTGACAGGCGCTGATCATGGGACTGTGCACGCACTGATCACGTGGCTATCATGCACTGATCACGTGACTGCGCATGCACTGATGACGTGGCTGTTCGGGCACTGATCACGTGTTTATCAGGCAGTGATCAGTGACTGACAGGCGCTGATCAGGGGACTGTGCACGCACTGATCAGGTGGCTGATCAGGAACTGACCACCTGACCGCGCATGCAGTGATCACGTGGCTGGTCGTTCACTGATCACGTGTTTATCATACGGTGATCACGTGACTGAGAGGCGCTGATCACGTGACTGTGCCGTCAGTGATCACGTGGCTGAGCAGGCACTGATATCGTGACTGAGCATGCACTGATCATGTGCCGGGAGCCGGGGAGGCATTCCACTCTGGACAAAGGTCATGAGGAAGGAGGCTCGGCATACGCAAATGCGGGATCGAGCCTCAGGAGTCCACCCGGATATTCTCGAGCATCTCCCCCAAAAAAACCGGAGTCTGCCTACTGTATTGCTTTGTGCTCTCACCTCTGATTTCACTGGGGGCTGTCCCCCACCACCATCTCGCTCTCTCTGTCAAAGAGTTAACTTACAGCTCCAATTCATAAAGTTCCTTGTCATTCTTCCCTTTAACTTCCAGCTGAGTCTCCATCTGGAGCGCGGAACCCACCACGCTTACTAATTATGCCTGGGCTGCTAAGACCCACTCGAGAAGGTGTCTAGGGTGAGGCACCTTTCGCTATTCGAGAGGGCGCCTGCGGCCTACGTAAGTGGTGCAAACTTCTTGTCTTGAAGTTTGATTGGTCTTCCGCGTAAACCAAGCTACTCAGTCTCTTTTCTCCACCGAATTTTCCTACTGAGCTCTCCTCATACTATTATTCTTGACATCTCTGATTAGCATATAAATAGTCGCCTAGGCCATCTCTCCTTCGAATACCCTGGATCAGTTGGGGCTGGTCCCCGGCAGGTGGCGACCGAACAGGGACCTCAGGAGGCAATACTCAAAGAGCTGAGCAGACACGAACCACGCAATCAGCAGGCAATAAGCATGGAGCTCAGCAGTGACGAATCATGCTGCTCAACTGGCAATAATCAAGCACGTGACCAGGCAGGAATCACGCAGCTCAGCTGGCAATTGTCAAGCAGATGAGCCGACAGGAATCACGCAGCTCAGCTGGCAATTGTCATGCAGATGAGCCGGCAGGAATCACGCAGCTCAGCAGGCCCTGATCACGTGACTCTGCAGGCACTGATCACGTGGCTGATCAAGTCCAGATCACGTGACTGAGCATGCACTGATCACGTGGCTATCATGCACTGATGACGTGACTGCGCATGCACTGATGACGTGGCTGATCGGGCACTGATCACATGGCTCATCATGCACTGATCACGTGTTTATCAGGCAATGATCAGTGACTGACAGGCGCTGATCATGGGACTGTGCACGCACTGATCACGTGGCTATCATGCACTGATCACGTGACTGCGCATGCACTGATGACGTGGCTGTTCGGGCACTGATCACGTGTTTATCAGGCAGTGATCAGTGACTGACAGGCGCTGATCAGGGGACTGTGCACGCACTGATCAGGTGGCTGATCAGGAACTGACCACCTGACCGCGCATGCAGTGATCACGTGGCTGGTCGTTCACTGATCACGTGTTTATCATACGGTGATCACGTGACTGAGAGGCGCTGATCACGTGACTGTGCCGTCAGTGATCACGTGGCTGAGCAGGCACTGATATCGTGACTGAGCATGCACTGATCATGTGCCGGGAGCCGGGGAGGCATTCCACTCTGGACAAAGGTCATGAGGAAGGAGGCTCGGCATACGCAAATGCGGGATCGAGCCTCAGGAGTCCACCCGGATATTCTCGAGCATCTCCCCCCAAAAAAACCGGAGTCTGCCTACTGTATTGCTTTGTGCTCTCACCTCTGATTTCACTGGGGGCTGTCCCCCACCACCATCTCGCTCTCTCTGTCAAAGAGTTAACTTACAGCTCCAATTCATAAAGTTCCTTGTCATTCTTCCCTTTAACTTCCAGCTGAGTCTCCATCTGGAGCGCGGAACCCACCACGCTTACTAATTATGCCTGGGCTGCTAAGACCCACTCGAGAAGGTGTCTAGGGTGAGGCACCTTTCGCTATTCGAGAGGGCGCCTGCGGCCTACGTAAGTGGTGCAAACTTCTTGTCTTGAAGTTTGATTGGTCTTCCGCGTAAACCAAGCTACTCAGTCTCTTTTCTCCACCGAATTTTCCTACTGAGCTCTCCTCATACTATTATTCTTGACATCTCTGATTAGCATATAAATAGTCGCCTAGGCCATCTCTCCTTCGAATACCCTGGATCAGTTGGGGCTGGTCCCCGGCAGGTGGCGACCGAACAGGGACCTCAGGAGGCAATACTCAAAGAGCTGAGCAGACACGAACCACGCAATCAGCAGGCAATAAGCATGGAGCTCAGCAGTGACGAATCATGCTGCTCAACTGGCAATAATCAAGCACGTGACCAGGCAGGAATCACGCAGCTCAGCTGGCAATTGTCAAGCAGATGAGCCGACAGGAATCACGCAGCTCAGCTGGCAATTGTCATGCAGATGAGCCGGCAGGAATCACGCAGCTCAGCAGGCCCTGATCACGTGACTCTGCAGGCACTGATCACGTGGCTGATCAAGTCCAGATCACGTGACTGAGCATGCACTGATCACGTGGCTATCATGCACTGATGACGTGACTGCGCATGCACTGATGACGTGGCTGATCGGGCACTGATCACATGGCTCATCATGCACTGATCACGTGTTTATCAGGCAATGATCAGTGACTGACAGGCGCTGATCATGGGACTGTGCACGCACTGATCACGTGGCTATCATGCACTGATCACGTGACTGCGCATGCACTGATGACGTGGCTGTTCGGGCACTGATCACGTGTTTATCAGGCAGTGATCAGTGACTGACAGGCGCTGATCAGGGGACTGTGCACGCACTGATCAGGTGGCTGATCAGGAACTGACCACCTGACCGCGCATGCAGTGATCACGTGGCTGGTCGTTCACTGATCACGTGTTTATCATACGGTGATCACGTGACTGAGAGGCGCTGATCACGTGACTGTGCCGTCAGTGATCACGTGGCTGAGCAGGCACTGATATCGTGACTGAGCATGCACTGATCATGTGCCGGGAGCCGGGGAGGCATTCCACTCTGGACAAAGGTCATGAGGAAGGAGGCTCGGCATACGCAAATGCGGGATCGAGCCTCAGGAGTCCACCCGGATATTCTCGAGCATCTCCCCCCAAAAAAACCGGAGTCTGCCTACTGTATTGCTTTGTGCTCTCACCTCTGATTTCACTGGGGGCTGTCCCCCACCACCATCTCGCTCTCTCTGTCAAAGAGTTAACTTACAGCTCCAATTCATAAAGTTCCTTGTCATTCTTCCCTTTAACTTCCAGCTGAGTCTCCATCTGGAGCGCGGAACCCACCACGCTTACTAATTATGCCTGGGCTGCTAAGACCCACTCGAGAAGGTGTCTAGGGTGAGGCACCTTTCGCTATTCGAGAGGGCGCCTGCGGCCTACGTAAGTGGTGCAAACTTCTTGTCTTGAAGTTTGATTGGTCTTCCGCGTAAACCAAGCTACTCAGTCTCTTTTCTCCACCGAATTTTCCTACTGAGCTCTCCTCATACTATTATTCTTGACATCTCTGATTAGCATATAAATAGTCGCCTAGGCCATCTCTCCTTCGAATACCCTGGATCAGTTGGGGCTGGTCCCCGGCAGGTGGCGACCGAACAGGGACCTCAGGAGGCAATACTCAAAGAGCTGAGCAGACACGAACCACGCAATCAGCAGGCAATAAGCATGGAGCTCAGCAGTGACGAATCATGCTGCTCAACTGGCAATAATCAAGCACGTGACCAGGCAGGAATCACGCAGCTCAGCTGGCAATTGTCAAGCAGATGAGCCGACAGGAATCACGCAGCTCAGCTGGCAATTGTCATGCAGATGAGCCGGCAGGAATCACGCAGCTCAGCAGGCCCTGATCACGTGACTCTGCAGGCACTGATCACGTGGCTGATCAAGTCCAGATCACGTGACTGAGCATGCACTGATCACGTGGCTATCATGCACTGATGACGTGACTGCGCATGCACTGATGACGTGGCTGATCGGGCACTGATCACATGGCTCATCATGCACTGATCACGTGTTTATCAGGCAATGATCAGTGACTGACAGGCGCTGATCATGGGACTGTGCACGCACTGATCACGTGGCTATCATGCACTGATCACGTGACTGCGCATGCACTGATGACGTGGCTGTTCGGGCACTGATCACGTGTTTATCAGGCAGTGATCAGTGACTGACAGGCGCTGATCAGGGGACTGTGCACGCACTGATCAGGTGGCTGATCAGGAACTGACCACCTGACCGCGCATGCAGTGATCACGTGGCTGGTCGTTCACTGATCACGTGTTTATCATACGGTGATCACGTGACTGAGAGGCGCTGATCACGTGACTGTGCCGTCAGTGATCACGTGGCTGAGCAGGCACTGATATCGTGACTGAGCATGCACTGATCATGTGCCGGGAGCCGGGGAGGCATTCCACTCTGGACAAAGGTCATGAGGAAGGAGGCTCGGCATACGCAAATGCGGGATCGAGCCTCAGGAGTCCACCCGGATATTCTCGAGCATCTCCCCCCAAAAAAACCGGAGTCTGCCTACTGTATTGCTTTGTGCTCTCACCTCTGATTTCACTGGGGGCTGTCCCCCACCACCATCTCGCTCTCTCTGTCAAAGAGTTAACTTACAGCTCCAATTCATAAAGTTCCTTGTCATTCTTCCCTTTAACTTCCAGCTGAGTCTCCATCTGGAGCGCGGAACCCACCACGCTTACTAATTATGCCTGGGCTGCTAAGACCCACTCGAGAAGGTGTCTAGGGTGAGGCACCTTTCGCTATTCGAGAGGGCGCCTGCGGCCTACGTAAGTGGTGCAAACTTCTTGTCTTGAAGTTTGATTGGTCTTCCGCGTAAACCAAGCTACTCAGTCTCTTTTCTCCACCGAATTTTCCTACTGAGCTCTCCTCATACTATTATTCTTGACATCTCTGATTAGCATATAAATAGTCGCCTAGGCCATCTCTCCTTCGAATACCCTGGATCAGTTGGGGCTGGTCCCCGGCAGGTGGCGACCGAACAGGGACCTCAGGAGGCAATACTCAAAGAGCTGAGCAGACACGAACCACGCAATCAGCAGGCAATAAGCATGGAGCTCAGCAGTGACGAATCATGCTGCTCAACTGGCAATAATCAAGCACGTGACCAGGCAGGAATCACGCAGCTCAGCTGGCAATTGTCAAGCAGATGAGCCGACAGGAATCACGCAGCTCAGCTGGCAATTGTCATGCAGATGAGCCGGCAGGAATCACGCAGCTCAGCAGGCCCTGATCACGTGACTCTGCAGGCACTGATCACGTGGCTGATCAAGTCCAGATCACGTGACTGAGCATGCACTGATCACGTGGCTATCATGCACTGATGACGTGACTGCGCATGCACTGATGACGTGGCTGATCGGGCACTGATCACATGGCTCATCATGCACTGATCACGTGTTTATCAGGCAATGATCAGTGACTGACAGGCGCTGATCATGGGACTGTGCACGCACTGATCACGTGGCTATCATGCACTGATCACGTGACTGCGCATGCACTGATGACGTGGCTGTTCGGGCACTGATCACGTGTTTATCAGGCAGTGATCAGTGACTGACAGGCGCTGATCAGGGGACTGTGCACGCACTGATCAGGTGGCTGATCAGGAACTGACCACCTGACCGCGCATGCAGTGATCACGTGGCTGGTCGTTCACTGATCACGTGTTTATCATACGGTGATCACGTGACTGAGAGGCGCTGATCACGTGACTGTGCCGTCAGTGATCACGTGGCTGAGCAGGCACTGATATCGTGACTGAGCATGCACTGATCATGTGCCGGGAGCCGGGGAGGCATTCCACTCTGGACAAAGGTCATGAGGAAGGAGGCTCGGCATACGCAAATGCGGGATCGAGCCTCAGGAGTCCACCCGGATATTCTCGAGCATCTCCCCCCAAAAAAACCGGAGTCTGCCTACTGTATTGCTTTGTGCTCTCACCTCTGATTTCACTGGGGGCTGTCCCCCACCACCATCTCGCTCTCTCTGTCAAAGAGTTAACTTACAGCTCCAATTCATAAAGTTCCTTGTCATTCTTCCCTTTAACTTCCAGCTGAGTCTCCATCTGGAGCGCGGAACCCACCACGCTTACTAATTATGCCTGGGCTGCTAAGACCCACTCGAGAAGGTGTCTAGGGTGAGGCACCTTTCGCTATTCGAGAGGGCGCCTGCGGCCTACGTAAGTGGTGCAAACTTCTTGTCTTGAAGTTTGATTGGTCTTCCGCGTAAACCAAGCTACTCAGTCTCTTTTCTCCACCGAATTTTCCTACTGAGCTCTCCTCATACTATTATTCTTGACATCTCTGATTAGCATATAAATAGTCGCCTAGGCCATCTCTCCTTCGAATACCCTGGATCAGTTGGGGCTGGTCCCCGGCAGGTGGCGACCGAACAGGGACCTCAGGAGGCAATACTCAAAGAGCTGAGCAGACACGAACCACGCAATCAGCAGGCAATAAGCATGGAGCTCAGCAGTGACGAATCATGCTGCTCAACTGGCAATAATCAAGCACGTGACCAGGCAGGAATCACGCAGCTCAGCTGGCAATTGTCAAGCAGATGAGCCGACAGGAATCACGCAGCTCAGATGGCAATTGTCATGCAGATGAGCCGGCAGGAATCACGCAGCTCAGCAGGCCCTGATCACGTGACTCTGCAGGCACTGATCACGTGGCTGATCAAGTCCAGATCACGTGACTGAGCATGCACTGATCACGTGGCTATCATGCACTGATGACGTGACTGCGCATGCACTGATGACGTGGCTGATCGGGCACTGATCACATGGCTCATCATGCACTGATCACGTGTTTATCAGGCAATGATCAGTGACTGACAGGCGCTGATCATGGGACTGTGCACGCACTGATCACGTGGCTATCATGCACTGATCACGTGACTGCGCATGCACTGATGACGTGGCTGTTCGGGCACTGATCACGTGTTTATCAGGCAGTGATCAGTGACTGACAGGCGCTGATCAGGGGACTGTGCACGCACTGATCAGGTGGCTGATCAGGAACTGACCACCTGACCGCGCATGCAGTGATCACGTGGCTGGTCGTTCACTGATCACGTGTTTATCATACGGTGATCACGTGACTGAGAGGCGCTGATCACGTGACTGTGCCGTCAGTGATCACGTGGCTGAGCAGGCACTGATATCGTGACTGAGCATGCACTGATCATGTGCCGGGAGCCGGGGAGGCATTCCACTCTGGACAAAGGTCATGAGGAAGGAGGCTCGGCATACGCAAATGCGGGATCGAGCCTCAGGAGTCCACCCGGATATTCTCGAGCATCTCCCCCCAAAAAAACCGGAGTCTGCCTACTGTATTGCTTTGTGCTCTCACCTCTGATTTCACTGGGGGCTGTCCCCCACCACCATCTCGCTCTCTCTGTCAAAGAGTTAACTTACAGCTCCAATTCATAAAGTTCCTTGTCATTCTTCCCTTTAACTTCCAGCTGAGTCTCCATCTGGAGCGCGGAACCCACCACGCTTACTAATTATGCCTGGGCTGCTAAGACCCACTCGAGAAGGTGTCTAGGGTGAGGCACCTTTCGCTATTCGAGAGGGCGCCTGCGGCCTACGTAAGTGGTGCAAACTTCTTGTCTTGAAGTTTGATTGGTCTTCCGCGTAAACCAAGCTACTCAGTCTCTTTTCTCCACCGAATTTTCCTACTGAGCTCTCCTCATACTATTATTCTTGACATCTCTGATTAGCATATAAATAGTCGCCTAGGCCATCTCTCCTTCGAATACCCTGGATCAGTTGGGGCTGGTCCCCGGCAGGTGGCGACCGAACAGGGACCTCAGGAGGCAATACTCAAAGAGCTGAGCAGACACGAACCACGCAATCAGCAGGCAATAAGCATGGAGCTCAGCAGTGACGAATCATGCTGCTCAACTGGCAATAATCAAGCACGTGACCAGGCAGGAATCACGCAGCTCAGCTGGCAATTGTCAAGCAGATGAGCCGACAGGAATCACGCAGCTCAGCTGGCAATTGTCATGCAGATGAGCCGGCAGGAATCACGCAGCTCAGCAGGCCCTGATCACGTGACTCTGCAGGCACTGATCACGTGGCTGATCAAGTCCAGATCACGTGACTGAGCATGCACTGATCACGTGGCTATCATGCACTGATGACGTGACTGCGCATGCACTGATGACGTGGCTGATCGGGCACTGATCACATGGCTCATCATGCACTGATCACGTGTTTATCAGGCAATGATCAGTGACTGACAGGCGCTGATCATGGGACTGTGCACGCACTGATCACGTGGCTATCATGCACTGATCACGTGACTGCGCATGCACTGATGACGTGGCTGTTCGGGCACTGATCACGTGTTTATCAGGCAGTGATCAGTGACTGACAGGCGCTGATCAGGGGACTGTGCACGCACTGATCAGGTGGCTGATCAGGAACTGACCACCTGACCGCGCATGCAGTGATCACGTGGCTGGTCGTTCACTGATCACGTGTTTATCATACGGTGATCACGTGACTGAGAGGCGCTGATCACGTGACTGTGCCGTCAGTGATCACGTGGCTGAGCAGGCACTGATATCGTGACTGAGCATGCACTGATCATGTGCCGGGAGCCGGGGAGGCATTCCACTCTGGACAAAGGTCATGAGGAAGGAGGCTCGGCATACGCAAATGCGGGATCGAGCCTCAGGAGTCCACCCGGATATTCTCGAGCATCTCCCCCCAAAAAAACCGGAGTCTGCCTACTGTATTGCTTTGTGCTCTCACCTCTGATTTCACTGGGGGCTGTCCCCCACCACCATCTCGCTCTCTCTGTCAAAGAGTTAACTTACAGCTCCAATTCATAAAGTTCCTTGTCATTCTTCCCTTTAACTTCCAGCTGAGTCTCCATCTGGAGCGCGGAACCCACCACGCTTACTAATTATGCCTGGGCTGCTAAGACCCACTCGAGAAGGTGTCTAGGGTGAGGCACCTTTCGCTATTCGAGAGGGCGCCTGCGGCCTACGTAAGTGGTGCAAACTTCTTGTCTTGAAGTTTGATTGGTCTTCCGCGTAAACCAAGCTACTCAGTCTCTTTTCTCCACCGAATTTTCCTACTGAGCTCTCCTCATACTATTATTCTTGACATCTCTGATTAGCATATAAATAGTCGCCTAGGCCATCTCTCCTTCGAATACCCTGGATCAGTTGGGGCTGGTCCCCGGCAGGTGGCGACCGAACAGGGACCTCAGGAGGCAATACTCAAAGAGCTGAGCAGACACGAACCACGCAATCAGCAGGCAATAAGCATGGAGCTCAGCAGTGACGAATCATGCTGCTCAACTGGCAATAATCAAGCACGTGACCAGGCAGGAATCACGCAGCTCAGCTGGCAATTTGATCATCAGCAGATGGCAATTGTCATGCAGATGAGCCGGCAGGAATCACGCAGCTCAGCAGGCCCTGATCACGTGACTCTGCAGGCACTGATCACGTGGCTGATCAAGTCCAGATCACGTGACTGAGCATGCACTGATCACGTGGCTATCATGCACTGATGACGTGACTGCGCATGCACTGATGACGTGGCTGATCGGGCACTGATCACATGGCTCATCATGCACTGATCACGTGTTTATCAGGCAATGATCAGTGACTGACAGGCGCTGATCATGGGACTGTGCACGCACTGATCACGTGGCTATCATGCACTGATCACGTGACTGCGCATGCACTGATGACGTGGCTGTTCGGGCACTGATCACGTGTTTATCAGGCAGTGATCAGTGACTGACAGGCGCTGATCAGGGGACTGTGCACGCACTGATCAGGTGGCTGATCAGGAACTGACCACCTGACCGCGCATGCAGTGATCACGTGGCTGGTCGTTCACTGATCACGTGTTTATCATACGGTGATCACGTGACTGAGAGGCGCTGATCACGTGACTGTGCCGTCAGTGATCACGTGGCTGAGCAGGCACTGATATCGTGACTGAGCATGCACTGATCATGTGCCGGGAGCCGGGGAGGCATTCCACTCTGGACAAAGGTCATGAGGAAGGAGGCTCGGCATACGCAAATGCGGGATCGAGCCTCAGGAGTCCACCCGGATATTCTCGAGCATCTCCCCCCAAAAAAACCGGAGTCTGCCTACTGTATTGCTTTGTGCTCTCACCTCTGATTTCACTGGGGGCTGTCCCCCACCACCATCTCGCTCTCTCTGTCAAAGAGTTAACTTACAGCTCCAATTCATAAAGTTCCTTGTCATTCTTCCCTTTAACTTCCAGCTGAGTCTCCATCTGGAGCGCGGAACCCACCACGCTTACTAATTATGCCTGGGCTGCTAAGACCCACTCGAGAAGGTGTCTAGGGTGAGGCACCTTTCGCTATTCGAGAGGGCGCCTGCGGCCTACGTAAGTGGTGCAAACTTCTTGTCTTGAAGTTTGATTGGTCTTCCGCGTAAACCAAGCTACTCAGTCTCTTTTCTCCACCGAATTTTCCTACTGAGCTCTCCTCATACTATTATTCTTGACATCTCTGATTAGCATATAAATAGTCGCCTAGGCCATCTCTCCTTCGAATACCCTGGATCAGTTGGGGCTGGTCCCCGGCAGGTGGCGACCGAACAGGGACCTCAGGAGGCAATACTCAAAGAGCTGAGCAGACACGAACCACGCAATCAGCAGGCAATAAGCATGGAGCTCAGCAGTGACGAATCATGCTGCTCAACTGGCAATAATCAAGCACGTGACCAGGCAGGAATCACGCAGCTCAGCTGGCAATTGTCAAGCAGATGAGCCGACAGGAATCACGCAGCTCAGCTGGCAATTGTCATGCAGATGAGCCGGCAGGAATCACGCAGCTCAGCAGGCCCTGATCACGTGACTCTGCAGGCACTGATCACGTGGCTGATCAAGTCCAGATCACGTGACTGAGCATGCACTGATCACGTGGCTATCATGCACTGATGACGTGACTGCGCATGCACTGATGACGTGGCTGATCGGGCACTGATCACATGGCTCATCATGCACTGATCACGTGTTTATCAGGCAATGATCAGTGACTGACAGGCGCTGATCATGGGACTGTGCACGCACTGATCACGTGGCTATCATGCACTGATCACGTGACTGCGCATGCACTGATGACGTGGCTGTTCGGGCACTGATCACGTGTTTATCAGGCAGTGATCAGTGACTGACAGGCGCTGATCAGGGGACTGTGCACGCACTGATCAGGTGGCTGATCAGGAACTGACCACCTGACCGCGCATGCAGTGATCACGTGGCTGGTCGTTCACTGATCACGTGTTTATCATACGGTGATCACGTGACTGAGAGGCGCTGATCACGTGACTGTGCCGTCAGTGATCACGTGGCTGAGCAGGCACTGATATCGTGACTGAGCATGCACTGATCATGTGCCGGGAGCCGGGGAGGCATTCCACTCTGGACAAAGGTCATGAGGAAGGAGGCTCGGCATACGCAAATGCGGGATCGAGCCTCAGGAGTCCACCCGGATATTCTCGAGCATCTCCCCCAAAAAAACCGGAGTCTGCCTACTGTATTGCTTTGTGCTCTCACCTCTGATTTCACTGGGGGCTGTCCCCCACCACCATCTCGCTCTCTCTGTCAAAGAGTTAACTTACAGCTCCAATTCATAAAGTTCCTTGTCATTCTTCCCTTTAACTTCCAGCTGAGTCTCCATCTGGAGCGCGGAACCCACCACGCTTACTAATTATGCCTGGGCTGCTAAGACCCACTCGAGAAGGTGTCTAGGGTGAGGCACCTTTCGCTATTCGAGAGGGCGCCTGCGGCCTACGTAAGTGGTGCAAACTTCTTGTCTTGAAGTTTGATTGGTCTTCCGCGTAAACCAAGCTACTCAGTCTCTTTTCTCCACCGAATTTTCCTACTGAGCTCTCCTCATACTATTATTCTTGACATCTCTGATTAGCATATAAATAGTCGCCTAGGCCATCTCTCCTTCGAATACCCTGGATCAGTTGGGGCTGGTCCCCGGCAGGTGGCGACCGAACAGGGACCTCAGGAGGCAATACTCAAAGAGCTGAGCAGACACGAACCACGCAATCAGCAGGCAATAAGCATGGAGCTCAGCAGTGACGAATCATGCTGCTCAACTGGCAATAATCAAGCACGTGACCAGGCAGGAATCACGCAGCTCAGCTGGCAATTTGATCATCAGCAGATGGCAATTGTCATGCAGATGAGCCGGCAGGAATCACGCAGCTCAGCAGGCCCTGATCACGTGACTCTGCAGGCACTGATCACGTGGCTGATCAAGTCCAGATCACGTGACTGAGCATGCACTGATCACGTGGCTATCATGCACTGATGACGTGACTGCGCATGCACTGATGACGTGGCTGATCGGGCACTGATCACATGGCTCATCATGCACTGATCACGTGTTTATCAGGCAATGATCAGTGACTGACAGGCGCTGATCATGGGACTGTGCACGCACTGATCACGTGGCTATCATGCACTGATCACGTGACTGCGCATGCACTGATGACGTGGCTGTTCGGGCACTGATCACGTGTTTATCAGGCAGTGATCAGTGACTGACAGGCGCTGATCAGGGGACTGTGCACGCACTGATCAGGTGGCTGATCAGGAACTGACCACCTGACCGCGCATGCAGTGATCACGTGGCTGGTCGTTCACTGATCACGTGTTTATCATACGGTGATCACGTGACTGAGAGGCGCTGATCACGTGACTGTGCCGTCAGTGATCACGTGGCTGAGCAGGCACTGATATCGTGACTGAGCATGCACTGATCATGTGCCGGGAGCCGGGGAGGCATTCCACTCTGGACAAAGGTCATGAGGAAGGAGGCTCGGCATACGCAAATGCGGGATCGAGCCTCAGGAGTCCACCCGGATATTCTCGAGCATCTCCCCCCAAAAAAACCGGAGTCTGCCTACTGTATTGCTTTGTGCTCTCACCTCTGATTTCACTGGGGGCTGTCCCCCACCACCATCTCGCTCTCTCTGTCAAAGAGTTAACTTACAGCTCCAATTCATAAAGTTCCTTGTCATTCTTCCCTTTAACTTCCAGCTGAGTCTCCATCTGGAGCGCGGAACCCACCACGCTTACTAATTATGCCTGGGCTGCTAAGACCCACTCGAGAAGGTGTCTAGGGTGAGGCACCTTTCGCTATTCGAGAGGGCGCCTGCGGCCTACGTAAGTGGTGCAAACTTCTTGTCTTGAAGTTTGATTGGTCTTCCGCGTAAACCAAGCTACTCAGTCTCTTTTCTCCACCGAATTTTCCTACTGAGCTCTCCTCATACTATTATTCTTGACATCTCTGATTAGCATATAAATAGTCGCCTAGGCCATCTCTCCTTCGAATACCCTGGATCAGTTGGGGCTGGTCCCCGGCAGGTGGCGACCGAACAGGGACCTCAGGAGGCAATACTCAAAGAGCTGAGCAGACACGAACCACGCAATCAGCAGGCAATAAGCATGGAGCTCAGCAGTGACGAATCATGCTGCTCAACTGGCAATAATCAAGCACGTGACCAGGCAGGAATCACGCAGCTCAGCTGGCAATTGTCAAGCAGATGAGCCGACAGGAATCACGCAGCTCAGCTGGCAATTGTCATGCAGATGAGCCGGCAGGAATCACGCAGCTCAGCAGGCCCTGATCACGTGACTCTGCAGGCACTGATCACGTGGCTGATCAAGTCCAGATCACGTGACTGAGCATGCACTGATCACGTGGCTATCATGCACTGATGACGTGACTGCGCATGCACTGATGACGTGGCTGATCGGGCACTGATCACATGGCTCATCATGCACTGATCACGTGTTTATCAGGCAATGATCAGTGACTGACAGGCGCTGATCATGGGACTGTGCACGCACTGATCACGTGGCTATCATGCACTGATCACGTGACTGCGCATGCACTGATGACGTGGCTGTTCGGGCACTGATCACGTGTTTATCAGGCAGTGATCAGTGACTGACAGGCGCTGATCAGGGGACTGTGCACGCACTGATCAGGTGGCTGATCAGGAACTGACCACCTGACCGCGCATGCAGTGATCACGTGGCTGGTCGTTCACTGATCACGTGTTTATCATACGGTGATCACGTGACTGAGAGGCGCTGATCACGTGACTGTGCCGTCAGTGATCACGTGGCTGAGCAGGCACTGATATCGTGACTGAGCATGCACTGATCATGTGCCGGGAGCCGGGGAGGCATTCCACTCTGGACAAAGGTCATGAGGAAGGAGGCTCGGCATACGCAAATGCGGGATCGAGCCTCAGGAGTCCACCCGGATATTCTCGAGCATCTCCCCCAAAAAAACCGGAGTCTGCCTACTGTATTGCTTTGTGCTCTCACCTCTGATTTCACTGGGGGCTGTCCCCCACCACCATCTCGCTCTCTCTGTCAAAGAGTTAACTTACAGCTCCAATTCATAAAGTTCCTTGTCATTCTTCCCTTTAACTTCCAGCTGAGTCTCCATCTGGAGCGCGGAACCCACCACGCTTACTAATTATGCCTGGGCTGCTAAGACCCACTCGAGAAGGTGTCTAGGGTGAGGCACCTTTCGCTATTCGAGAGGGCGCCTGCGGCCTACGTAAGTGGTGCAAACTTCTTGTCTTGAAGTTTGATTGGTCTTCCGCGTAAACCAAGCTACTCAGTCTCTTTTCTCCACCGAATTTTCCTACTGAGCTCTCCTCATACTATTATTCTTGACATCTCTGATTAGCATATAAATAGTCGCCTAGGCCATCTCTCCTTCGAATACCCTGGATCAGTTGGGGCTGGTCCCCGGCAGGTGGCGACCGAACAGGGACCTCAGGAGGCAATACTCAAAGAGCTGAGCAGACACGAACCACGCAATCAGCAGGCAATAAGCATGGAGCTCAGCAGTGACGAATCATGCTGCTCAACTGGCAATAATCAAGCACGTGACCAGGCAGGAATCACGCAGCTCAGCTGGCAATTGTCAAGCAGATGAGCCGACAGGAATCACGCAGCTCAGCTGGCAATTGTCATGCAGATGAGCCGGCAGGAATCACGCAGCTCAGCAGGCCCTGATCACGTGACTCTGCAGGCACTGATCACGTGGCTGATCAAGTCCAGATCACGTGACTGAGCATGCACTGATCACGTGGCTATCATGCACTGATGACGTGACTGCGCATGCACTGATGACGTGGCTGATCGGGCACTGATCACATGGCTCATCATGCACTGATCACGTGTTTATCAGGCAATGATCAGTGACTGACAGGCGCTGATCATGGGACTGTGCACGCACTGATCACGTGGCTATCATGCACTGATCACGTGACTGCGCATGCACTGATGACGTGGCTGTTCGGGCACTGATCACGTGTTTATCAGGCAGTGATCAGTGACTGACAGGCGCTGATCAGGGGACTGTGCACGCACTGATCAGGTGGCTGATCAGGAACTGACCACCTGACCGCGCATGCAGTGATCACGTGGCTGGTCGTTCACTGATCACGTGTTTATCATACGGTGATCACGTGACTGAGAGGCGCTGATCACGTGACTGTGCCGTCAGTGATCACGTGGCTGAGCAGGCACTGATATCGTGACTGAGCATGCACTGATCATGTGCCGGGAGCCGGGGAGGCATTCCACTCTGGACAAAGGTCATGAGGAAGGAGGCTCGGCATACGCAAATGCGGGATCGAGCCTCAGGAGTCCACCCGGATATTCTCGAGCATCTCCCCCCAAAAAAACCGGAGTCTGCCTACTGTATTGCTTTGTGCTCTCACCTCTGATTTCACTGGGGGCTGTCCCCCACCACCATCTCGCTCTCTCTGTCAAAGAGTTAACTTACAGCTCCAATTCATAAAGTTCCTTGTCATTCTTCCCTTTAACTTCCAGCTGAGTCTCCATCTGGAGCGCGGAACCCACCACGCTTACTAATTATGCCTGGGCTGCTAAGACCCACTCGAGAAGGTGTCTAGGGTGAGGCACCTTTCGCTATTCGAGAGGGCGCCTGCGGCCTACGTAAGTGGTGCAAACTTCTTGTCTTGAAGTTTGATTGGTCTTCCGCGTAAACCAAGCTACTCAGTCTCTTTTCTCCACCGAATTTTCCTACTGAGCTCTCCTCATACTATTATTCTTGACATCTCTGATTAGCATATAAATAGTCGCCTAGGCCATCTCTCCTTCGAATACCCTGGATCAGTTGGGGCTGGTCCCCGGCAGGTGGCGACCGAACAGGGACCTCAGGAGGCAATACTCAAAGAGCTGAGCAGACACGAACCACGCAATCAGCAGGCAATAAGCATGGAGCTCAGCAGTGACGAATCATGCTGCTCAACTGGCAATAATCAAGCACGTGACCAGGCAGGAATCACGCAGCTCAGCTGGCAATTGTCAAGCAGATGAGCCGACAGGAATCACGCAGCTCAGCTGGCAATTGTCATGCAGATGAGCCGGCAGGAATCACGCAGCTCAGCAGGCCCTGATCACGTGACTCTGCAGGCACTGATCACGTGGCTGATCAAGTCCAGATCACGTGACTGAGCATGCACTGATCACGTGGCTATCATGCACTGATGACGTGACTGCGCATGCACTGATGACGTGGCTGATCGGGCACTGATCACATGGCTCATCATGCACTGATCACGTGTTTATCAGGCAATGATCAGTGACTGACAGGCGCTGATCATGGGACTGTGCACGCACTGATCACGTGGCTATCATGCACTGATCACGTGACTGCGCATGCACTGATGACGTGGCTGTTCGGGCACTGATCACGTGTTTATCAGGCAGTGATCAGTGACTGACAGGCGCTGATCAGGGGACTGTGCACGCACTGATCAGGTGGCTGATCAGGAACTGACCACCTGACCGCGCATGCAGTGATCACGTGGCTGGTCGTTCACTGATCACGTGTTTATCATACGGTGATCACGTGACTGAGAGGCGCTGATCACGTGACTGTGCCGTCAGTGATCACGTGGCTGAGCAGGCACTGATATCGTGACTGAGCATGCACTGATCATGTGCCGGGAGCCGGGGAGGCATTCCACTCTGGACAAAGGTCATGAGGAAGGAGGCTCGGCATACGCAAATGCGGGATCGAGCCTCAGGAGTCCACCCGGATATTCTCGAGCATCTCCCCCCAAAAAAACCGGAGTCTGCCTACTGTATTGCTTTGTGCTCTCACCTCTGATTTCACTGGGGGCTGTCCCCCACCACCATCTCGCTCTCTCTGTCAAAGAGTTAACTTACAGCTCCAATTCATAAAGTTCCTTGTCATTCTTCCCTTTAACTTCCAGCTGAGTCTCCATCTGGAGCGCGGAACCCACCACGCTTACTAATTATGCCTGGGCTGCTAAGACCCACTCGAGAAGGTGTCTAGGGTGAGGCACCTTTCGCTATTCGAGAGGGCGCCTGCGGCCTACGTAAGTGGTGCAAACTTCTTGTCTTGAAGTTTGATTGGTCTTCCGCGTAAACCAAGCTCCTCAGTCTCTTTTCTCCACCGAATTTTCCTACTGAGCTCTCCTCATACTATTATTCTAGACATCTCTGATTAGCATATAAATAGTCGCCTAGGCCATCTCTCCTTCGAATACCCTGGATCAGTTGGGGCTGGTCCCCGGCAGGTGGCGACCGAACAGGGACCTCAGGAGGCAATACTCAAAGAGCTGAGCAGACACGAACCACGCAATCAGCAGGCAATAAGCATGGAGCTCAGCAGTGACGAATCATGCTGCTCAACTGGCAATAATCAAGCACGTGACCAGGCAGGAATCACGCAGCTCAGCTGGCAATTGTCAAGCAGATGAGCCGACTGTCATGCAGATGAGCCGGCAGGAATCACGCAGCTCAGCAGGCCCTGATCACGTGACTCTGCAGGCACTGATCACGTGGCTGATCAAGTCCAGATCACGTGACTGAGCATGCACTGATCACGTGGCTATCATGCACTGATGACGTGACTGCGCATGCACTGATGACGTGGCTGATCGGGCACTGATCACATGGCTCATCATGCACTGATCACGTGTTTATCAGGCAATGATCAGTGACTGACAGGCGCTGATCATGGGACTGTGCACGCACTGATCACGTGGCTATCATGCACTGATCACGTGACTGCGCATGCACTGATGACGTGGCTGTTCGGGCACTGATCACGTGTTTATCAGGCAGTGATCAGTGACTGACAGGCGCTGATCAGGGGACTGTGCACGCACTGATCAGGTGGCTGATCAGGAACTGACCACCTGACCGCGCATGCAGTGATCACGTGGCTGGTCGTTCACTGATCACGTGTTTATCATACGGTGATCACGTGACTGAGAGGCGCTGATCACGTGACTGTGCCGTCAGTGATCACGTGGCTGAGCAGGCACTGATATCGTGACTGAGCATGCACTGATCATGTGCCGGGAGCCGGGGAGGCATTCCACTCTGGACAAAGGTCATGAGGAAGGAGGCTCGGCATACGCAAATGCGGGATCGAGCCTCAGGAGTCCACCCGGATATTCTCGAGCATCTCCCCCAAAAAAACCGGAGTCTGCCTACTGTATTGCTTTGTGCTCTCACCTCTGATTTCACTGGGGGCTGTCCCCCACCACCATCTCGCTCTCTCTGTCAAAGAGTTAACTTACAGCTCCAATTCATAAAGTTCCTTGTCATTCTTCCCTTTAACTTCCAGCTGAGTCTCCATCTGGAGCGCGGAACCCACCACGCTTACTAATTATGCCTGGGCTGCTAAGACCCACTCGAGAAGGTGTCTAGGGTGAGGCACCTTTCGCTATTCGAGAGGGCGCCTGCGGCCTACGTAAGTGGTGCAAACTTCTTGTCTTGAAGTTTGATTGGTCTTCCGCGTAAACCAAGCTACTCAGTCTCTTTTCTCCACCGAATTTTCCTACTGAGCTCTCCTCATACTATTATTCTTGACATCTCTGATTAGCATATAAATAGTCGCCTAGGCCATCTCTCCTTCGAATACCCTGGATCAGTTGGGGCTGGTCCCCGGCAGGTGGCGACCGAACAGGGACCTCAGGAGGCAATACTCAAAGAGCTGAGCAGACACGAACCACGCAATCAGCAGGCAATAAGCATGGAGCTCAGCAGTGACGAATCATGCTGCTCAACTGGCAATAATCAAGCACGTGACCAGGCAGGAATCACGCAGCTCAGCTGGCAATTGTCAAGCAGATGAGCCGACAGGAATCACGCAGCTCAGCTGGCAATTGTCATGCAGATGAGCCGGCAGGAATCACGCAGCTCAGCAGGCCCTGATCACGTGACTCTGCAGGCACTGATCACGTGGCTGATCAAGTCCAGATCACGTGACTGAGCATGCACTGATCACGTGGCTATCATGCACTGATGACGTGACTGCGCATGCACTGATGACGTGGCTGATCGGGCACTGATCACATGGCTCATCATGCACTGATCACGTGTTTATCAGGCAATGATCAGTGACTGACAGGCGCTGATCATGGGACTGTGCACGCACTGATCACGTGGCTATCATGCACTGATCACGTGACTGCGCATGCACTGATGACGTGGCTGTTCGGGCACTGATCACGTGTTTATCAGGCAGTGATCAGTGACTGACAGGCGCTGATCAGGGGACTGTGCACGCACTGATCAGGTGGCTGATCAGGAACTGACCACCTGACCGCGCATGCAGTGATCACGTGGCTGGTCGTTCACTGATCACGTGTTTATCATACGGTGATCACGTGACTGAGAGGCGCTGATCACGTGACTGTGCCGTCAGTGATCACGTGGCTGAGCAGGCACTGATATCGTGACTGAGCATGCACTGATCATGTGCCGGGAGCCGGGGAGGCATTCCACTCTGGACAAAGGTCATGAGGAAGGAGGCTCGGCATACGCAAATGCGGGATCGAGCCTCAGGAGTCCACCCGGATATTCTCGAGCATCTCCCCCCAAAAAACCGGAGTCTGCCTACTGTATTGCTTTGTGCTCTCACCTCTGATTTCACTGGGGGCTGTCCCCCACCACCATCTCGCTCTCTCTGTCAAAGAGTTAACTTACAGCTCCAATTCATAAAGTTCCTTGTCATTCTTCCCTTTAACTTCCAGCTGAGTCTCCATCTGGAGCGCGGAACCCACCACGCTTACTAATTATGCCTGGGCTGCTAAGACCCACTCGAGAAGGTGTCTAGGGTGAGGCACCTTTCGCTATTCGAGAGGGCGCCTGCGGCCTACGTAAGTGGTGCAAACTTCTTGTCTTGAAGTTTGATTGGTCTTCCGCGTAAACCAAGCTACTCAGTCTCTTTTCTCCACCGAATTTTCCTACTGAGCTCTCCTCATACTATTATTCTTGACATCTCTGATTAGCATATAAATAGTCGCCTAGGCCATCTCTCCTTCGAATACCCTGGATCAGTTGGGGCTGGTCCCCGGCAGGTGGCGACCGAACAGGGACCTCAGGAGGCAATACTCAAAGAGCTGAGCAGACACGAACCACGCAATCAGCAGGCAATAAGCATGGAGCTCAGCAGTGACGAATCATGCTGCTCAACTGGCAATAATCAAGCACGTGACCAGGCAGGAATCACGCAGCTCAGCTGGCAATTGTCAAGCAGATGAGCCGACAGGAATCACGCAGCTCAGATGGCAATTGTCATGCAGATGAGCCGGCAGGAATCACGCAGCTCAGCAGGCCCTGATCACGTGACTCTGCAGGCACTGATCACGTGGCTGATCAAGTCCAGATCACGTGACTGAGCATGCACTGAGGACGTGACTGCGCATGCACTGATGACATGGCTGATCGGGCACTGATCACATGGCTCATCATGCACTGATCACGTGTTTATCAGGCAATGATCAGTGACTGTCAGGCGCTGATCATGGGACTGTGCACGCACTGATCACGTGGCTATCATGCACTGATCACGTGACTGCGCATGCACTGATGACGTGGCTGTTCGGGCACTGATCACGTGTTTATCAGGCAGTGATCAGTGACTGACAGGCGCTGATCAGGGGACTGTGCACGCACTGATCAGGTGGCTGATCAGGAACTGACCACCTGACCGCGCATGCAGTGATCACGTGGCTGGTCGTTCACTGATCACGTGTTTATCATACGGTGATCACGTGACTGAGAGGCGCTGATCACGTGACTGTGCCGTCAGTGATCACGTGGCTGAGCAGGCACTGATATCGTGACTGAGCATGCACTGATCATGTGCCGGGAGCCGGGGAGGCATTCCACTCTGGACAAAGGTCATGAGGAAGGAGGCTCGGCATACGCAAATGCGGGATCGAGCCTCAGGAGTCCACCCGGATATTCTCGAGCATCTCCCCCAAAAAAACCGGAGTCTGCCTACTGTATTGCTTTGTGCTCTCACCTCTGATTTCACTGGGGGCTGTCCCCCACCACCATCTCGCTCTCTCTGTCAAAGAGTTAACTTACAGCTCCAATTCATAAAGTTCCTTGTCATTCTTCCCTTTAACTTCCAGCTGAGTCTCCATCTGGAGCGCGGAACCCACCACGCTTACTAATTATGCCTGGGCTGCTAAGACCCACTCGAGAAGGTGTCTAGGGTGAGGCACCTTTCGCTATTCGAGAGGGCGCCTGCGGCCTACGTAAGTGGTGCAAACTTCTTGTCTTGAAGTTTGATTGGTCTTCCGCGTAAACCAAGCTACTCAGTCTCTTTTCTCCACCGAATTTTCCTACTGAGCTCTCCTCATACTATTATTCTTGACATCTCTGATTAGCATATAAATAGTCGCCTAGGCCATCTCTCCTTCGAATACCCTGGATCAGTTGGGGCTGGTCCCCGGCAGGTGGCGACCGAACAGGGACCTCAGGAGGCAATACTCAAAGAGCTGAGCAGACACGAACCACGCAATCAGCAGGCAATAAGCATGGAGCTCAGCAGTGACGAATCATGCTGCTCAACTGGCAATAATCAAGCACGTGACCAGGCAGGAATCACGCAGCTCAGCTGGCAATTGTCATGCAGATGAGCCGGCAGGAATCACGCAGCTCAGCAGGCCCTGATCACGTGACTCTGCAGGCACTGATCACGTGGCTGATCAAGTCCAGATCACGTGACTGAGCATGCACTGATCACGTGGCTATCATGCACTGATGACGTGACTGCGCATGCACTGATGACGTGGCTGATCGGGCACTGATCACATGGCTCATCATGCACTGATCACGTGTTTATCAGGCAATGATCAGTGACTGACAGGCGCTGATCATGGGACTGTGCACGCACTGATCACGTGGCTATCATGCACTGATCACGTGACTGCGCATGCACTGATGACGTGGCTGTTCGGGCACTGATCACGTGTTTATCAGGCAGTGATCAGTGACTGACAGGCGCTGATCAGGGGACTGTGCACGCACTGATCAGGTGGCTGATCAGGAACTGACCACCTGACCGCGCATGCAGTGATCACGTGGCTGGTCGTTCACTGATCACGTGTTTATCATACGGTGATCACGTGACTGAGAGGCGCTGATCACGTGACTGTGCCGTCAGTGATCACGTGGCTGAGCAGGCACTGATATCGTGACTGAGCATGCACTGATCATGTGCCGGGAGCCGGGGAGGCATTCCACTCTGGACAAAGGTCATGAGGAAGGAGGCTCGGCATACGCAAATGCGGGATCGAGCCTCAGGAGTCCACCCGGATATTCTCGAGCATCTCCCCCCAAAAAACCGGAGTCTGCCTACTGTATTGCTTTGTGCTCTCACCTCTGATTTCACTGGGGGCTGTCCCCCACCACCATCTCGCTCTCTCTGTCAAAGAGTTAACTTACAGCTCCAATTCATAAAGTTCCTTGTCATTCTTCCCTTTAACTTCCAGCTGAGTCTCCATCTGGAGCGCGGAACCCACCACGCTTACTAATTATGCCTGGGCTGCTAAGACCCACTCGAGAAGGTGTCTAGGGTGAGGCACCTTTCGCTATTCGAGAGGGCGCCTGCGGCCTACGTAAGTGGTGCAAACTTCTTGTCTTGAAGTTTGATTGGTCTTCCGCGTAAACCAAGCTACTCAGTCTCTTTTCTCCACCGAATTTTCCTACTGAGCTCTCCTCATACTATTATTCTTGACATCTCTGATTAGCATATAAATAGTCGCCTAGGCCATCTCTCCTTCGAATACCCTGGATCAGTTGGGGCTGGTCCCCGGCAGGTGGCGACCGAACAGGGACCTCAGGAGGCAATACTCAAAGAGCTGAGCAGACACGAACCACGCAATCAGCAGGCAATAAGCATGGAGCTCAGCAGTGACGAATCATGCTGCTCAACTGGCAATAATCAAGCACGTGACCAGGCAGGAATCACGCAGCTCAGCTGGCAATTTGATCATCAGCAGATGGCAATTGTCATGCAGATGAGCCGGCAGGAATCACGCAGCTCAGCAGGCCCTGATCACGTGACTCTGCAGGCACTGATCACGTGGCTGATCAAGTCCAGATCACGTGACTGAGCATGCACTGATCACGTGGCTATCATGCACTGATGACGTGACTGCGCATGCACTGATGACGTGGCTGATCGGGCACTGATCACATGGCTCATCATGCACTGATCACGTGTTTATCAGGCAATGATCAGTGACTGACAGGCGCTGATCATGGGACTGTGCACGCACTGATCACGTGGCTATCATGCACTGATCACGTGACTGCGCATGCACTGATGACGTGGCTGTTCGGGCACTGATCACGTGTTTATCAGGCAGTGATCAGTGACTGACAGGCGCTGATCAGGGGACTGTGCACGCACTGATCAGGTGGCTGATCAGGAACTGACCACCTGACCGCGCATGCAGTGATCACGTGGCTGGTCGTTCACTGATCACGTGTTTATCATACGGTGATCACGTGACTGAGAGGCGCTGATCACGTGACTGTGCCGTCAGTGATCACGTGGCTGAGCAGGCACTGATATCGTGACTGAGCATGCACTGATCATGTGCCGGGAGCCGGGGAGGCATTCCACTCTGGACAAAGGTCATGAGGAAGGAGGCTCGGCATACGCAAATGCGGGATCGAGCCTCAGGAGTCCACCCGGATATTCTCGAGCATCTCCCCCCCAAAAACCGGAGTCTGCCTACTGTATTGCTTTGTGCTCTCACCTCTGATTTCACTGGGGGCTGTCCCCCACCACCATCTCGCTCTCTCTGTCAAAGAGTTAACTTACAGCTCCAATTCATAAAGTTCCTTGTCATTCTTCCCTTTAACTTCCAGCTGAGTCTCCATCTGGAGCGCGGAACCCACCACGCTTACTAATTATGCCTGGGCTGCTAAGACCCACTCGAGAAGGTGTCTAGGGTGAGGCACCTTTCGCTATTCGAGAGGGCGCCTGCGGCCTACGTAAGTGGTGCAAACTTCTTGTCTTGAAGTTTGATTGGTCTTCCGCGTAAACCAAGCTACTCAGTCTCTTTTCTCCACCGAATTTTCCTACTGAGCTCTCCTCATACTATTATTCTTGACATCTCTGATTAGCATATAAATAGTCGCCTAGGCCATCTCTCCTTCGAATACCCTGGATCAGTTGGGGCTGGTCCCCGGCAGGTGGCGACCGAACAGGGACCTCAGGAGGCAATACTCAAAGAGCTGAGCAGACACGAACCACGCAATCAGCAGGCAATAAGCATGGAGCTCAGCAGTGACGAATCATGCTGCTCAACTGGCAATAATCAAGCACGTGACCAGGCAGGAATCACGCAGCTCAGCTGGCAATTGTCAAGCAGATGAGCCGACAGGAATCACGCAGCTCAGCTGGCAATTGTCATGCAGATGAGCCGGCAGGAATCACGCAGCTCAGCAGGCCCTGATCACGTGACTCTGCAGGCACTGATCACGTGGCTGATCAAGTCCAGATCACGTGACTGAGCATGCACTGATCACGTGGCTATCATGCACTGATGACGTGACTGCGCATGCACTGATGACGTGGCTGATCGGGCACTGATCACATGGCTCATCATGCACTGATCACGTGTTTATCAGGCAATGATCAGTGACTGACAGGCGCTGATCATGGGACTGTGCACGCACTGATCACGTGGCTATCATGCACTGATCACGTGACTGCGCATGCACTGATGACGTGGCTGTTCGGGCACTGATCACGTGTTTATCAGGCAGTGATCAGTGACTGACAGGCGCTGATCAGGGGACTGTGCACGCACTGATCAGGTGGCTGATCAGGAACTGACCACCTGACCGCGCATGCAGTGATCACGTGGCTGGTCGTTCACTGATCACGTGTTTATCATACGGTGATCACGTGACTGAGAGGCGCTGATCACGTGACTGTGCCGTCAGTGATCACGTGGCTGAGCAGGCACTGATATCGTGACTGAGCATGCACTGATCATGTGCCGGGAGCCGGGGAGGCATTCCACTCTGGACAAAGGTCATGAGGAAGGAGGCTCGGCATACGCAAATGCGGGATCGAGCCTCAGGAGTCCACCCGGATATTCTCGAGCATCTCCCCCCAAAAAAACCGGAGTCTGCCTACTGTATTGCTTTGTGCTCTCACCTCTGATTTCACTGGGGGCTGTCCCCCACCACCATCTCGCTCTCTCTGTCAAAGAGTTAACTTACAGCTCCAATTCATAAAGTTCCTTGTCATTCTTCCCTTTAACTTCCAGCTGAGTCTCCATCTGGAGCGCGGAACCCACCACGCTTACTAATTATGCCTGGGCTGCTAAGACCCACTCGAGAAGGTGTCTAGGGTGAGGCACCTTTCGCTATTCGAGAGGGCGCCTGCGGCCTACGTAAGTGGTGCAAACTTCTTGTCTTGAAGTTTGATTGGTCTTCCGCGTAAACCAAGCTACTCAGTCTCTTTTCTCCACCGAATTTTCCTACTGAGCTCTCCTCATACTATTATTCTTGACATCTCTGATTAGCATATAAATAGTCGCCTAGGCCATCTCTCCTTCGAATACCCTGGATCAGTTGGGGCTGGTCCCCGGCAGGTGGCGACCGAACAGGGACCTCAGGAGGCAATACTCAAAGAGCTGAGCAGACACGAACCACGCAATCAGCAGGCAATAAGCATGGAGCTCAGCAGTGACGAATCATGCTGCTCAACTGGCAATAATCAAGCACGTGACCAGGCAGGAATCACGCAGCTCAGCTGGCAATTGTCAAGCAGATGAGCCGACAGGAATCACGCAGCTCAGCTGGCAATTGTCATGCAGATGAGCCGGCAGGAATCACGCAGCTCAGCAGGCCCTGATCACGTGACTCTGCAGGCACTGATCACGTGGCTGATCAAGTCCAGATCACGTGACTGAGCATGCACTGATCACATGTGATGACGTGACTGCGCATGCACTGATGACGTGGCTGATCGGGCACTGATCACATGGCTCATCATGCACTGATCACGTGTTTATCAGGCAATGATCAGTGACTGACAGGCGCTGATCATGGGACTGTGCACGCACTGATCACGTGGCTATCATGCACTGATCACGTGACTGCGCATGCACTGATGACGTGGCTGTTCGGGCACTGATCACGTGTTTATCAGGCAGTGATCAGTGACTGACAGGCGCTGATCAGGGGACTGTGCACGCACTGATCAGGTGGCTGATCAGGAACTGACCACCTGACCGCGCATGCAGTGATCACGTGGCTGGTCGTTCACTGATCACGTGTTTATCATACGGTGATCACGTGACTGAGAGGCGCTGATCACGTGACTGTGCCGTCAGTGATCACGTGGCTGAGCAGGCACTGATATCGTGACTGAGCATGCACTGATCATGTGCCGGGAGCCGGGGAGGCATTCCACTCTGGACAAAGGTCATGAGGAAGGAGGCTCGGCATACGCAAATGCGGGATCGAGCCTCAGGAGTCCACCCGGATATTCTCGAGCATCTCCCCCCAAAAAAACCGGAGTCTGCCTACTGTATTGCTTTGTGCTCTCACCTCTGATTTCACTGGGGGCTGTCCCCCACCACCATCTCGCTCTCTCTGTCAAAGAGTTAACTTACAGCTCCAATTCATAAAGTTCCTTGTCATTCTTCCCTTTAACTTCCAGCTGAGTCTCCATCTGGAGCGCGGAACCCACCACGCTTACTAATTATGCCTGGGCTGCTAAGACCCACTCGAGAAGGTGTCTAGGGTGAGGCACCTTTCGCTATTCGAGAGGGCGCCTGCGGCCTACGTAAGTGGTGCAAACTTCTTGTCTTGAAGTTTGATTGGTCTTCCGCGTAAACCAAGCTACTCAGTCTCTTTTCTCCACCGAATTTTCCTACTGAGCTCTCCTCATACTATTATTCTTGACATCTCTGATTAGCATATAAATAGTCGCCTAGGCCATCTCTCCTTCGAATACCCTGGATCAGTTGGGGCTGGTCCCCGGCAGGTGGCGACCGAACAGGGACCTCAGGAGGCAATACTCAAAGAGCTGAGCAGACACGAACCACGCAATCAGCAGGCAATAAGCATGGAGCTCAGCAGTGACGAATCATGCTGCTCAACTGGCAATAATCAAGCACGTGACCAGGCAGGAATCACGCAGCTCAGCTGGCAATTGTCAAGCAGATGAGCCGACAGGAATCACGCAGCTCAGCTGGCAATTGTCATGCAGATGAGCCGGCAGGAATCACGCAGCTCAGCAGGCCCTGATCACGTGACTCTGCAGGCACTGATCACGTGGCTGATCAAGTCCAGATCACGTGACTGAGCATGCACTGATCACGTGGCTATCATGCACTGATGACGTGACTGCGCATGCACTGATGACGTGGCTGATCGGGCACTGATCACATGGCTCATCATGCACTGATCACGTGTTTATCAGGCAATGATCAGTGACTGACAGGCGCTGATCATGGGACTGTGCACGCACTGATCACGTGGCTATCATGCACTGATCACGTGACTGCGCATGCACTGATGACGTGGCTGTTCGGGCACTGATCACGTGTTTATCAGGCAGTGATCAGTGACTGACAGGCGCTGATCAGGGGACTGTGCACGCACTGATCAGGTGGCTGATCAGGAACTGACCACCTGACCGCGCATGCAGTGATCACGTGGCTGGTCGTTCACTGATCACGTGTTTATCATACGGTGATCACGTGACTGAGAGGCGCTGATCACGTGACTGTGCCGTCAGTGATCACGTGGCTGAGCAGGCACTGATATCGTGACTGAGCATGCACTGATCATGTGCCGGGAGCCGGGGAGGCATTCCACTCTGGACAAAGGTCATGAGGAAGGAGGCTCGGCATACGCAAATGCGGGATCGAGCCTCAGGAGTCCACCCGGATATTCTCGAGCATCTCCCCCCAAAAAAACCGGAGTCTGCCTACTGTATTGCTTTGTGCTCTCACCTCTGATTTCACTGGGGGCTGTCCCCCACCACCATCTCGCTCTCTCTGTCAAAGAGTTAACTTACAGCTCCAATTCATAAAGTTCCTTGTCATTCTTCCCTTTAACTTCCAGCTGAGTCTCCATCTGGAGCGCGGAACCCACCACGCTTACTAATTATGCCTGGGCTGCTAAGACCCACTCGAGAAGGTGTCTAGGGTGAGGCACCTTTCGCTATTCGAGAGGGCGCCTGCGGCCTACGTAAGTGGTGCAAACTTCTTGTCTTGAAGTTTGATTGGTCTTCCGCGTAAACCAAGCTACTCAGTCTCTTTTCTCCACCGAATTTTCCTACTGAGCTCTCCTCATACTATTATTCTTGACATCTCTGATTAGCATATAAATAGTCGCCTAGGCCATCTCTCCTTCGAATACCCTGGATCAGTTGGGGCTGGTCCCCGGCAGGTGGCGACCGAACAGGGACCTCAGGAGGCAATACTCAAAGAGCTGAGCAGACACGAACCACGCAATCAGCAGGCAATAAGCATGGAGCTCAGCAGTGACGAATCATGCTGCTCAACTGGCAATAATCAAGCACGTGACCAGGCAGGAATCACGCAGCTCAGCTGGCAATTGTCAAGCAGATGAGCCGACAGGAATCACGCAGCTCAGCTGGCAATTGTCATGCAGATGAGCCGGCAGGAATCACGCAGCTCAGCAGGCCCTGATCACGTGACTCTGCAGGCACTGATCACGTGGCTGATCAAGTCCAGATCACGTGACTGAGCATGCACTGATCACGTGGCTATCATGCACTGATGACGTGACTGCGCATGCACTGATGACGTGGCTGATCGGGCACTGATCACATGGCTCATCATGCACTGATCACGTGTTTATCAGGCAATGATCAGTGACTGACAGGCGCTGATCATGGGACTGTGCACGCACTGATCACGTGGCTATCATGCACTGATCACGTGACTGCGCATGCACTGATGACGTGGCTGTTCGGGCACTGATCACGTGTTTATCAGGCAGTGATCAGTGACTGACAGGCGCTGATCAGGGGACTGTGCACGCACTGATCAGGTGGCTGATCAGGAACTGACCACCTGACCGCGCATGCAGTGATCACGTGGCTGGTCGTTCACTGATCACGTGTTTATCATACGGTGATCACGTGACTGAGAGGCGCTGATCACGTGACTGTGCCGTCAGTGATCACGTGGCTGAGCAGGCACTGATATCGTGACTGAGCATGCACTGATCATGTGCCGGGAGCCGGGGAGGCATTCCACTCTGGACAAAGGTCATGAGGAAGGAGGCTCGGCATACGCAAATGCGGGATCGAGCCTCAGGAGTCCACCCGGATATTCTCGAGCATCTCCCCCCAAAAAACCGGAGTCTGCCTACTGTATTGCTTTGTGCTCTCACCTCTGATTTCACTGGGGGCTGTCCCCCACCACCATCTCGCTCTCTCTGTCAAAGAGTTAACTTACAGCTCCAATTCATAAAGTTCCTTGTCATTCTTCCCTTTAACTTCCAGCTGAGTCTCCATCTGGAGCGCGGAACCCACCACGCTTACTAATTATGCCTGGGCTGCTAAGACCCACTCGAGAAGGTGTCTAGGGTGAGGCACCTTTCGCTATTCGAGAGGGCGCCTGCGGCCTACGTAAGTGGTGCAAACTTCTTGTCTTGAAGTTTGATTGGTCTTCCGCGTAAACCAAGCTACTCAGTCTCTTTTCTCCACCGAATTTTCCTACTGAGCTCTCCTCATACTATTATTCTTGACATCTCTGATTAGCATATAAATAGTCGCCTAGGCCATCTCTCCTTCGAATACCCTGGATCAGTTGGGGCTGGTCCCCGGCAGGTGGCGACCGAACAGGGACCTCAGGAGGCAATACTCAAAGAGCTGAGCAGACACGAACCACGCAATCAGCAGGCAATAAGCATGGAGCTCAGCAGTGACGAATCATGCTGCTCAACTGGCAATAATCAAGCACGTGACCAGGCAGGAATCACGCAGCTCAGCTGGCAATTGTCAAGCAGATGAGCCGACAGGAATCACGCAGCTCAGCTGGCAATTGTCATGCAGATGAGCCGGCAGGAATCACGCAGCTCAGCAGGCCCTGATCACGTGACTCTGCAGGCACTGATCACGTGGCTGATCAAGTCCAGATCACGTGACTGAGCATGCACTGATCACGTGGCTGATGCGCATGCACTGATGACGTGGCTGATCGGGCACTGATCACATGGCTCATCATGCACTGATCACGTGTTTATCAGGCAATGATCAGTGACTGACAGGCGCTGATCATGGGACTGTGCACGCACTGATCACGTGGCTATCATGCACTGATCACGTGACTGCGCATGCACTGATGACGTGGCTGTTCGGGCACTGATCACGTGTTTATCAGGCAGTGATCAGTGACTGACAGGCGCTGATCAGGGGACTGTGCACGCACTGATCAGGTGGCTGATCAGGAACTGACCACCTGACCGCGCATGCAGTGATCACGTGGCTGGTCGTTCACTGATCACGTGTTTATCATACGGTGATCACGTGACTGAGAGGCGCTGATCACGTGACTGTGCCGTCAGTGATCACGTGGCTGAGCAGGCACTGATATCGTGACTGAGCATGCACTGATCATGTGCCGGGAGCCGGGGAGGCATTCCACTCTGGACAAAGGTCATGAGGAAGGAGGCTCGGCATACGCAAATGCGGGATCGAGCCTCAGGAGTCCACCCGGATATTCTCGAGCATCTCCCCCCAAAAAAACCGGAGTCTGCCTACTGTATTGCTTTGTGCTCTCACCTCTGATTTCACTGGGGGCTGTCCCCCACCACCATCTCGCTCTCTCTGTCAAAGAGTTAACTTACAGCTCCAATTCATAAAGTTCCTTGTCATTCTTCCCTTTAACTTCCAGCTGAGTCTCCATCTGGAGCGCGGAACCCACCACGCTTACTAATTATGCCTGGGCTGCTAAGACCCACTCGAGAAGGTGTCTAGGGTGAGGCACCTTTCGCTATTCGAGAGGGCGCCTGCGGCCTACGTAAGTGGTGCAAATTCTTGTCTTGAAGTTTGATTGGTCTTCCGCGTAAACCAAGCTACTCAGTCTCTTTTCTCCACCGAATTTTCCTACTGAGCTCTCCTCATACTATTATTCTTGACATCTCTGATTAGCATATAAATAGTCGCCTAGGCCATCTCTCCTTCGAATACCCTGGATCAGTTGGGGCTGGTGCCCGGCAGGTGGCGACCGAACAGGGACCTCAGGAGGCAATACTCAAAGAGCTGAGCAGACACGAACCACGCAATCAGCAGGCAATAAGCATGGAGCTCAGCAGTGACGAATCATGCTGCTCAACTGGCAATAATCAAGCACGTGACCAGGCAGGAATCACCCAGCTCAGCTGGCAAATGTCATGCAGATGAGCCGGCAGGAATCACGCAGCTCAGCAGGCCCTGATCACGTGACTCTGCAGGCACTGATCACGTGGCTGATCAAGTCCAGATCACGTGACTGAGCATGCACTGATCACGTGGCTATCATGCACTGATGACGTGACTGCGCATGCACTGATGACGTGGCTGATCGGGCACTGATCACATGGCTCATCATGCACTGATCACGTGTTTATCAGGCAATGATCAGTGACTGACAGGCGCTGATCATGGGACTGTGCACGCACTGATCACGTGGCTATCATGCACTGATCACGTGACTGCCCATGCACTGATGACGTGGCTGTTCGGGCACTGATCACGTGTTTATCAGGCAGTGATCAGTAACTGACAGGCGCTGATCAGGGGACTGTGCACGCACTGATCAGGTGGCTGATCAGGAACTGACCACCTGACCGCGCATGCAGTGATCACGTGGCTGGTCGTTCACTGATCACGTGTTTATCATACGGTGATCACGTGACTGAGAGGCGCTGATCACGTGACTGTGCCGTCAGTGATCACGTGGCTGAGCAGGCACTGATATCGTGACTGAGCATGCACTGATCATGTGCCGGGAGCCGGGGAGGCATTCCACTCTGGACAAAGGTCATGAGGAAGGAGGCTCGGCATACGCAAATGCGGGATCGAGCCTCAGGAGTCCACCCGGATATTCTCGAGCATCTCCCCCCAAAAAACCGGAGTCTGCCTACTGTATTGCTTTGTGCTCTCACCTCTGATTTCACTGGGGGCTGTCCCCCACCACCATCTCGCTCTCTCTGTCAAAGAGTTAACTTACAGCTCCAATTCATAAAGTTCCTTGTCATTCTTCCCTTTAACTTCCAGCTGAGTCTCCATCTGGAGCGCGGAACCCACCACGCTTACTAATTATGCCTGGGCTGCTAAGACCCACTCGAGAAGGTGTCTAGGGTGAGGCACCTTTCGCTATTCGAGAGGGCGCCTGCGGCCTACGTAAGTGGTGCAAACTTCTTGTCTTGAAGTTTGATTGGTCTTCCGCGTAAACCAAGCTACTCAGTCTCTTTTCTCCACCGAATTTTCCTACTGAGCTCTCCTCATACTATTATTCTTGACATCTCTGATTAGCATATAAATAGTCGCCTAGGCCATCTCTCCTTCGAATACCCTGGATCAGTTGGGGCTGGTCCCCGGCAGGTGGCGACCGAACAGGGACCTCAGGAGGCAATACTCAAAGAGCTGAGCAGACACGAACCACGCAATCAGCAGGCAATAAGCATGGAGCTCAGCAGTGACGAATCATGCTGCTCAACTGGCAATAATCAAGCACGTGACCAGGCAGGAATCACGCAGCTCAGCTGGCAATTGTCAAGCAGATGAGCCGACAGGAATCACGCAGCTCAGTGGCAATTGTCATGCAGATGAGCCGGCAGGAATCACGCAGCTCAGCAGGCCCTGATCACGTGACTCTGCAGGCACTGATCACGTGGCTGATCAAGTCCAGATCACGTGACTGAGCATGCACTGATCACGTGGCTATCATGCACTGATGACGTGACTGCGCATGCACTGATGACGTGGCTGATCGGGCACTGATCACATGGCTCATCATGCACTGATCACGTGTTTATCAGGCAATGATCAGTGACTGACAGGCGCTGATCATGGGACTGTGCACGCACTGATCACGTGGCTATCATGCACTGATCACGTGACTGCGCATGCACTGATGACGTGGCTGTTCGGGCACTGATCACGTGTTTATCAGGCAGTGATCAGTGACTGACAGGCGCTGATCAGGGGACTGTGCACGCACTGATCAGGTGGCTGATCAGGAACTGACCACCTGACCGCGCATGCAGTGATCACGTGGCTGGTCGTTCACTGATCACGTGTTTATCATACGGTGATCACGTGACTGAGAGGCGCTGATCACGTGACTGTGCCGTCAGTGATCACGTGGCTGAGCAGGCACTGATATCGTGACTGAGCATGCACTGATCATGTGCCGGGAGCCGGGGAGGCATTCCACTCTGGACAAAGGTCATGAGGAAGGAGGCTCGGCATACGCAAATGCGGGATCGAGCCTCAGGAGTCCACCCGGATATTCTCGAGCATCTCCCCCAAAAAACCGGAGTCTGCCTACTGTATTGCTTTGTGCTCTCACCTCTGATTTCACTGGGGGCTGTCCCCCACCACCATCTCGCTCTCTCTGTCAAAGAGTTAACTTACAGCTCCAATTCATAAAGTTCCTTGTCATTCTTCCCTTTAACTTCCAGCTGAGTCTCCATCTGGAGCGCGGAACCCACCACGCTTACTAATTATGCCTGGGCTGCTAAGACCCACTCGAGAAGGTGTCTAGGGTGAGGCACCTTTCGCTATTCGAGAGGGCGCCTGCGGCCTACGTAAGTGGTGCAAACTTCTTGTCTTGAAGTTTGATTGGTCTTCCGCGTAAACCAAGCTACTCAGTCTCTTTTCTCCACCGAATTTTCCTACTGAGCTCTCCTCATACTATTATTCTTGACATCTCTGATTAGCATATAAATAGTCGCCTAGGCCATCTCTCCTTCGAATACCCTGGATCAGTTGGGGCTGGTCCCCGGCAGGTGGCGACCGAACAGGGACCTCAGGAGGCAATACTCAAAGAGCTGAGCAGACACGAACCACGCAATCAGCAGGCAATAAGCATGGAGCTCAGCAGTGACGAATCATGCTGCTCAACTGGCAATAATCAAGCACGTGACCAGGCAGGAATCACGCAGCTCAGCTGGCAATTGTCAAGCAGATGAGCCGACAGGAATCACGCAGCTCAGCTGGCAATTGTCATGCAGATGAGCCGGCAGGAATCACGCAGCTCAGCAGGCCCTGATCACGTGACTCTGCAGGCACTGATCACGTGGCTGATCAAGTCCAGATCACGTGACTGAGCATGCACTGATCACGTGGCTGATCATGCACTGATGACGTGGCTGATCGGGCACTGATCACATGGCTCATCATGCACTGATCACGTGTTTATCAGGCAATGATCAGTGACTGACAGGCGCTGATCATGGGACTGTGCACGCACTGATCACGTGGCTATCATGCACTGATCACGTGACTGCGCATGCACTGATGACGTGGCTGTTCGGGCACTGATCACGTGTTTATCAGGCAGTGATCAGTGACTGACAGGCGCTGATCAGGGGACTGTGCACGCACTGATCAGGTGGCTGATCAGGAACTGACCACCTGACCGCGCATGCAGTGATCACGTGGCTGGTCGTTCACTGATCACGTGTTTATCATACGGTGATCACGTGACTGAGAGGCGCTGATCACGTGACTGTGCCGTCAGTGATCACGTGGCTGAGCAGGCACTGATATCGTGACTGAGCATGCACTGATCATGTGCCGGGAGCCGGGGAGGCATTCCACTCTGGACAAAGGTCATGAGGAAGGAGGCTCGGCATACGCAAATGCGGGATCGAGCCTCAGGAGTCCACCCGGATATTCTCGAGCATCTCCCCCCAAAACCGGAGTCTGCCTACTGTATTGCTTTGTGCTCTCACCTCTGATTTCACTGGGGGCTGTCCCCCACCACCATCTCGCTCTCTCTGTCAAAGAGTTAACTTACAGCTCCAATTCATAAAGTTCCTTGTCATTCTTCCCTTTAACTTCCAGCTGAGTCTCCATCTGGAGCGCGGAACCCACCACGCTTACTAATTATGCCTGGGCTGCTAAGACCCACTCGAGAAGGTGTCTAGGGTGAGGCACCTTTCGCTATTCGAGAGGGCGCCTGCGGCCTACGTAAGTGGTGCAAACTTCTTGTCTTGAAGTTTGATTGGTCTTCCGCGTAAACCAAGCTACTCAGTCTCTTTTCTCCACCGAATTTTCCTACTGAGCTCTCCTCATACTATTATTCTTGACATCTCTGATTAGCATATAAATAGTCGCCTAGGCCATCTCTCCTTCGAATACCCTGGATCAGTTGGGGCTGGTCCCCGGCAGGTGGCGACCGAACAGGGACCTCAGGAGGCAATACTCAAAGAGCTGAGCAGACACGAACCACGCAATCAGCAGGCAATAAGCATGGAGCTCAGCAGTGACGAATCATGCTGCTCAACTGGCAATAATCAAGCACGTGACCAGGCAGGAATCACGCAGCTCAGCTGGCAATTGTCAAGCAGATGAGCCGACAGGAATCACGCAGCTCAGCTGGCAATTGTCATGCAGATGAGCCGGCAGGAATCACGCAGCTCAGCAGGCCCTGATCACGTGACTCTGCAGGCACTGATCACGTGGCTGATCAAGTCCAGATCACGTGACTGAGCATGCACTGATCACGTGGCTATCATGCACTGATGACGTGGCTGATCGGGCACTGATCACATGGCTCATCATGCACTGATCACGTGTTTATCAGGCAATGATCAGTGACTGACAGGCGCTGATCATGGGACTGTGCACGCACTGATCACGTGGCTATCATGCACTGATCACGTGACTGCGCATGCACTGATGACGTGGCTGTTCGGGCACTGATCACGTGTTTATCAGGCAGTGATCAGTGACTGACAGGCGCTGATCAGGGGACTGTGCACGCACTGATCAGGTGGCTGATCAGGAACTGACCACCTGACCGCGCATGCAGTGATCACGTGGCTGGTCGTTCACTGATCACGTGTTTATCATACGGTGATCACGTGACTGAGAGGCGCTGATCACGTGACTGTGCCGTCAGTGATCACGTGGCTGAGCAGGCACTGATATCGTGACTGAGCATGCACTGATCATGTGCCGGGAGCCGGGGAGGCATTCCACTCTGGACAAAGGTCATGAGGAAGGAGGCTCGGCATACGCAAATGCGGGATCGAGCCTCAGGAGTCCACCCGGATATTCTCGAGCATCTCCCCCCAAAAAAACCGGAGTCTGCCTACTGTATTGCTTTGTGCTCTCACCTCTGATTTCACTGGGGGCTGTCCCCCACCACCATCTCGCTCTCTCTGTCAAAGAGTTAACTTACAGCTCCAATTCATAAAGTTCCTTGTCATTCTTCCCTTTAACTTCCAGCTGAGTCTCCATCTGGAGCGCGGAACCCACCACGCTTACTAATTATGCCTGGGCTGCTAAGACCCACTCGAGAAGGTGTCTAGGGTGAGGCACCTTTCGCTATTCGAGAGGGCGCCTGCGGCCTACGTAAGTGGTGCAAACTTCTTGTCTTGAAGTTTGATTGGTCTTCCGCGTAAACCAAGCTACTCAGTCTCTTTTCTCCACCGAATTTTCCTACTGAGCTCTCCTCATACTATTATTCTTGACATCTCTGATTAGCATATAAATAGTCGCCTAGGCCATCTCTCCTTCGAATACCCTGGATCAGTTGGGGCTGGTCCCCGGCAGGTGGCGACCGAACAGGGACCTCAGGAGGCAATACTCAAAGAGCTGAGCAGACACGAACCACGCAATCAGCAGGCAATAAGCATGGAGCTCAGCAGTGACGAATCATGCTGCTCAACTGGCAATAATCAAGCACGTGACCAGGCAGGAATCACGCAGCTCAGCTGGCAATTGTCAAGCAGATGAGCCGACAGGAATCACGCAGCTCAGCTGGCAATTGTCATGCAGATGAGCCGGCAGGAATCACGCAGCTCAGCAGGCCCTGATCACGTGACTCTGCAGGCACTGATCACGTGGCTGATCAAGTCCAGATCACGTGACTGAGCATGCACTGATCACGTGGCTATCATGCACTGATGACGTGACTGCGCATGCACTGATGACGTGGCTGATCGGGCACTGATCACATGGCTCATCATGCACTGATCACGTGTTTATCAGGCAATGATCAGTGACTGACAGGCGCTGATCATGGGACTGTGCACGCACTGATCACGTGGCTATCATGCACTGATCACGTGACTGCGCATGCACTGATGACGTGGCTGTTCGGGCACTGATCACGTGTTTATCAGGCAGTGATCAGTGACTGACAGGCGCTGATCAGGGGACTGTGCACGCACTGATCAGGTGGCTGATCAGGAACTGACCACCTGACCGCGCATGCAGTGATCACGTGGCTGGTCGTTCACTGATCACGTGTTTATCATACGGTGATCACGTGACTGAGAGGCGCTGATCACGTGACTGTGCCGTCAGTGATCACGTGGCTGAGCAGGCACTGATATCGTGACTGAGCATGCACTGATCATGTGCCGGGAGCCGGGGAGGCATTCCACTCTGGACAAAGGTCATGAGGAAGGAGGCTCGGCATACGCAAATGCGGGATCGAGCCTCAGGAGTCCACCCGGATATTCTCGAGCATCTCCCCCCAAAAACCGGAGTCTGCCTACTGTATTGCTTTGTGCTCTCACCTCTGATTTCACTGGGGGCTGTCCCCCACCACCATCTCGCTCTCTCTGTCAAAGAGTTAACTTACAGCTCCAATTCATAAAGTTCCTTGTCATTCTTCCCTTTAACTTCCAGCTGAGTCTCCATCTGGAGCGCGGAACCCACCACGCTTACTAATTATGCCTGGGCTGCTAAGACCCACTCGAGAAGGTGTCTAGGGTGAGGCACCTTTCGCTATTCGAGAGGGCGCCTGCGGCCTACGTAAGTGGTGCAAACTTCTTGTCTTGAAGTTTGATTGGTCTTCCGCGTAAACCAAGCTACTCAGTCTCTTTTCTCCACCGAATTTTCCTACTGAGCTCTCCTCATACTATTATTCTTGACATCTCTGATTAGCATATAAATAGTCGCCTAGGCCATCTCTCCTTCGAATACCCTGGATCAGTTGGGGCTGGTCCCCGGCAGGTGGCGACCGAACAGGGACCTCAGGAGGCAATACTCAAAGAGCTGAGCAGACACGAACCACGCAATCAGCAGGCAATAAGCATGGAGCTCAGCAGTGACGAATCATGCTGCTCAACTGGCAATAATCAAGCACGTGACCAGGCAGGAATCACGCAGCTCAGCTGGCAATTGTCAAGCAGATGGCAATTGTCATGCAGATGAGCCGGCAGGAATCACGCAGCTCAGCAGGCCCTGATCACGTGACTCTGCAGGCACTGATCACGTGGCTGATCAAGTCCAGATCACGTGACTGAGCATGCACTGATCACGTGGCTATCATGCACTGATGACGTGACTGCGCATGCACTGATGACGTGGCTGATCGGGCACTGATCACATGGCTCATCATGCACTGATCACGTGTTTATCAGGCAATGATCAGTGACTGACAGGCGCTGATCATGGGACTGTGCACGCACTGATCACGTGGCTATCATGCACTGATCACGTGACTGCGCATGCACTGATGACGTGGCTGTTCGGGCACTGATCACGTGTTTATCAGGCAGTGATCAGTGACTGACAGGCGCTGATCAGGGGACTGTGCACGCACTGATCAGGTGGCTGATCAGGAACTGACCACCTGACCGCGCATGCAGTGATCACGTGGCTGGTCGTTCACTGATCACGTGTTTATCATACGGTGATCACGTGACTGAGAGGCGCTGATCACGTGACTGTGCCGTCAGTGATCACGTGGCTGAGCAGGCACTGATATCGTGACTGAGCATGCACTGATCATGTGCCGGGAGCCGGGGAGGCATTCCACTCTGGACAAAGGTCATGAGGAAGGAGGCTCGGCATACGCAAATGCGGGATCGAGCCTCAGGAGTCCACCCGGATATTCTCGAGCATCTCCCCCCAAAAAAACCGGAGTCTGCCTACTGTATTGCTTTGTGCTCTCACCTCTGATTTCACTGGGGGCTGTCCCCCACCACCATCTCGCTCTCTCTGTCAAAGAGTTAACTTACAGCTCCAATTCATAAAGTTCCTTGTCATTCTTCCCTTTAACTTCCAGCTGAGTCTCCATCTGGAGCGCGGAACCCACCACGCTTACTAATTATGCCTGGGCTGCTAAGACCCACTCGAGAAGGTGTCTAGGGTGAGGCACCTTTCGCTATTCGAGAGGGCGCCTGCGGCCTACGTAAGTGGTGCAAACTTCTTGTCTTGAAGTTTGATTGGTCTTCCGCGTAAACCAAGCTACTCAGTCTCTTTTCTCCACCGAATTTTCCTACTGAGCTCTCCTCATACTATTATTCTTGACATCTCTGATTAGCATATAAATAGTCGCCTAGGCCATCTCTCCTTCGAATACCCTGGATCAGTTGGGGCTGGTCCCCGGCAGGTGGCGACCGAACAGGGACCTCAGGAGGCAATACTCAAAGAGCTGAGCAGACACGAACCACGCAATCAGCAGGCAATAAGCATGGAGCTCAGCAGTGACGAATCATGCTGCTCAACTGGCAATAATCAAGCACGTGACCAGGCAGGAATCACGCAGCTCAGCTGGCAATTGTCAAGCAGATGAGCCGACAGGAATCACGCAGCTCAGCTGGCAATTGTCATGCAGATGAGCCGGCAGGAATCACGCAGCTCAGCAGGCCCTGATCACGTGACTCTGCAGGCACTGATCACGTGGCTGATCAAGTCCAGATCACGTGACTGAGCATGCACTGATCACGTGGCTATCATGCACTGATGACGTGACTGCGCATGCACTGATGACGTGGCTGATCGGGCACTGATCACATGGCTCATCATGCACTGATCACGTGTTTATCAGGCAATGATCAGTGACTGACAGGCGCTGATCATGGGACTGTGCACGCACTGATCACGTGGCTATCATGCACTGATCACGTGACTGCGCATGCACTGATGACGTGGCTGTTCGGGCACTGATCACGTGTTTATCAGGCAGTGATCAGTGACTGACAGGCGCTGATCAGGGGACTGTGCACGCACTGATCAGGTGGCTGATCAGGAACTGACCACCTGACCGCGCATGCAGTGATCACGTGGCTGGTCGTTCACTGATCACGTGTTTATCATACGGTGATCACGTGACTGAGAGGCGCTGATCACGTGACTGTGCCGTCAGTGATCACGTGGCTGAGCAGGCACTGATATCGTGACTGAGCATGCACTGATCATGTGCCGGGAGCCGGGGAGGCATTCCACTCTGGACAAAGGTCATGAGGAAGGAGGCTCGGCATACGCAAATGCGGGATCGAGCCTCAGGAGTCCACCCGGATATTCTCGAGCATCTCCCCCAAAAAACCGGAGTCTGCCTACTGTATTGCTTTGTGCTCTCACCTCTGATTTCACTGGGGGCTGTCCCCCACCACCATCTCGCTCTCTCTGTCAAAGAGTTAACTTACAGCTCCAATTCATAAAGTTCCTTGTCATTCTTCCCTTTAACTTCCAGCTGAGTCTCCATCTGGAGCGCGGAACCCACCACGCTTACTAATTATGCCTGGGCTGCTAAGACCCACTCGAGAAGGTGTCTAGGGTGAGGCACCTTTCGCTATTCGAGAGGGCGCCTGCGGCCTACGTAAGTGGTGCAAACTTCTTGTCTTGAAGTTTGATTGGTCTTCCGCGTAAACCAAGCTACTCAGTCTCTTTTCTCCACCGAATTTTCCTACTGAGCTCTCCTCATACTATTATTCTTGACATCTCTGATTAGCATATAAATAGTCGCCTAGGCCATCTCTCCTTCGAATACCCTGGATCAGTTGGGGCTGGTCCCCGGCAGGTGGCGACCGAACAGGGACCTCAGGAGGCAATACTCAAAGAGCTGAGCAGACACGAACCACGCAATCAGCAGGCAATAAGCATGGAGCTCAGCAGTGACGAATCATGCTGCTCAACTGGCAATAATCAAGCACGTGACCAGGCAGGAATCACGCAGCTCAGCTGGCAATTGTCAAGCAGATGAGCCGACAGGAATCACGCAGCTCAGCTGGCAATTGTCATGCAGATGAGCCGGCAGGAATCACGCAGCTCAGCAGGCCCTGATCACGTGACTCTGCAGGCACTGATCACGTGGCTGATCTGATCACGTGACTGAGCATGCACTGATCACGTGGCTATCATGCACTGATGACGTGACTGCGCATGCACTGATGACGTGGCTGATCGGGCACTGATCACATGGCTCATCATGCACTGATCACGTGTTTATCAGGCAATGATCAGTGACTGACAGGCGCTGATCATGGGACTGTGCACGCACTGATCACGTGGCTATCATGCACTGATCACGTGACTGCGCATGCACTGATGACGTGGCTGTTCGGGCACTGATCACGTGTTTATCAGGCAGTGATCAGTGACTGACAGGCGCTGATCAGGGGACTGTGCACGCACTGATCAGGTGGCTGATCAGGAACTGACCACCTGACCGCGCATGCAGTGATCACGTGGCTGGTCGTTCACTGATCACGTGTTTATCATACGGTGATCACGTGACTGAGAGGCGCTGATCACGTGACTGTGCCGTCAGTGATCACGTGGCTGAGCAGGCACTGATATCGTGACTGAGCATGCACTGATCATGTGCCGGGAGCCGGGGAGGCATTCCACTCTGGACAAAGGTCATGAGGAAGGAGGCTCGGCATACGCAAATGCGGGATCGAGCCTCAGGAGTCCACCCGGATATTCTCGAGCATCTCCCCCCAAAAAAACCGGAGTCTGCCTACTGTATTGCTTTGTGCTCTCACCTCTGATTTCACTGGGGGCTGTCCCCCACCACCATCTCGCTCTCTCTGTCAAAGAGTTAACTTACAGCTCCAATTCATAAAGTTCCTTGTCATTCTTCCCTTTAACTTCCAGCTGAGTCTCCATCTGGAGCGCGGAACCCACCACGCTTACTAATTATGCCTGGGCTGCTAAGACCCACTCGAGAAGGTGTCTAGGGTGAGGCACCTTTCGCTATTCGAGAGGGCGCCTGCGGCCTACGTAAGTGGTGCAAACTTCTTGTCTTGAAGTTTGATTGGTCTTCCGCGTAAACCAAGCTACTCAGTCTCTTTTCTCCACCGAATTTTCCTACTGAGCTCTCCTCATACTATTATTCTTGACATCTCTGATTAGCATATAAATAGTCGCCTAGGCCATCTCTCCTTCGAATACCCTGGATCAGTTGGGGCTGGTCCCCGGCAGGTGGCGACCGAACAGGGACCTCAGGAGGCAATACTCAAAGAGCTGAGCAGACACGAACCACGCAATCAGCAGGCAATAAGCATGGAGCTCAGCAGTGACGAATCATGCTGCTCAACTGGCAATAATCAAGCACGTGACCAGGCAGGAATCACGCAGCTCAGCTGGCAATTGTCAAGCAGATGAGCCGACAGGAATCACGCAGCTCAGCTGGCAATTGTCATGCAGATGAGCCGGCAGGAATCACGCAGCTCAGCAGGCCCTGATCACGTGACTCTGCAGGCACTGATCACGTGGCTGATCAAGTCCAGATCACGTGACTGAGCATGCACTGATCACGTGGCTATCATGCACTGATGACGTGACTGCGCATGCACTGATGACGTGGCTGATCGGGCACTGATCACATGGCTCATCATGCACTGATCACGTGTTTATCAGGCAATGATCAGTGACTGACAGGCGCTGATCATGGGACTGTGCACGCACTGATCACGTGGCTATCATGCACTGATCACGTGACTGCGCATGCACTGATGACGTGGCTGTTCGGGCACTGATCACGTGTTTATCAGGCAGTGATCAGTGACTGACAGGCGCTGATCAGGGGACTGTGCACGCACTGATCAGGTGGCTGATCAGGAACTGACCACCTGACCGCGCATGCAGTGATCACGTGGCTGGTCGTTCACTGATCACGTGTTTATCATACGGTGATCACGTGACTGAGAGGCGCTGATCACGTGACTGTGCCGTCAGTGATCACGTGGCTGAGCAGGCACTGATATCGTGACTGAGCATGCACTGATCATGTGCCGGGAGCCGGGGAGGCATTCCACTCTGGACAAAGGTCATGAGGAAGGAGGCTCGGCATACGCAAATGCGGGATCGAGCCTCAGGAGTCCACCCGGATATTCTCGAGCATCTCCCCCCAAAAACCGGAGTCTGCCTACTGTATTGCTTTGTGCTCTCACCTCTGATTTCACTGGGGGCTGTCCCCCACCACCATCTCGCTCTCTCTGTCAAAGAGTTAACTTACAGCTCCAATTCATAAAGTTCCTTGTCATTCTTCCCTTTAACTTCCAGCTGAGTCTCCATCTGGAGCGCGGAACCCACCACGCTTACTAATTATGCCTGGGCTGCTAAGACCCACTCGAGAAGGTGTCTAGGGTGAGGCACCTTTCGCTATTCGAGAGGGCGCCTGCGGCCTACGTAAGTGGTGCAAACTTCTTGTCTTGAAGTTTGATTGGTCTTCCGCGTAAACCAAGCTACTCAGTCTCTTTTCTCCACCGAATTTTCCTACTGAGCTCTCCTCATACTATTATTCTTGACATCTCTGATTAGCATATAAATAGTCGCCTAGGCCATCTCTCCTTCGAATACCCTGGATCAGTTGGGGCTGGTCCCCGGCAGGTGGCGACCGAACAGGGACCTCAGGAGGCAATACTCAAAGAGCTGAGCAGACACGAACCACGCAATCAGCAGGCAATAAGCATGGAGCTCAGCAGTGACGAATCATGCTGCTCAACTGGCAATAATCAAGCACGTGACCAGGCAGGAATCACGCAGCTCAGCTGGCAATTGTCAAGCAGATGAGCCGACAGGAATCACGCAGCTCAGCTGGCAATTGTCATGCAGATGAGCCGGCAGGAATCACGCAGCTCAGCAGGCCCTGATCACGTGACTCTGCAGGCACTGATCACGTGGCTGATCAAGTCCAGATCACGTGACTGAGCATGCACTGATCACGTGGCTATCATGCACTGATGACGTGACTGCGCATGCACTGATGACGTGGCTGATCGGGCACTGATCACATGGCTCATCATGCACTGATCACGTGTTTATCAGGCAATGATCAGTGACTGACAGGCGCTGATCATGGGACTGTGCACGCACTGATCACGTGGCTATCATGCACTGATCACGTGACTGCGCATGCACTGATGACGTGGCTGTTCGGGCACTGATCACGTGTTTATCAGGCAGTGATCAGTGACTGACAGGCGCTGATCAGGGGACTGTGCACGCACTGATCAGGTGGCTGATCAGGAACTGACCACCTGACCGCGCATGCAGTGATCACGTGGCTGGTCGTTCACTGATCACGTGTTTATCATACGGTGATCACGTGACTGAGAGGCGCTGATCACGTGACTGTGCCGTCAGTGATCACGTGGCTGAGCAGGCACTGATATCGTGACTGAGCATGCACTGATCATGTGCCGGGAGCCGGGGAGGCATTCCACTCTGGACAAAGGTCATGAGGAAGGAGGCTCGGCATACGCAAATGCGGGATCGAGCCTCAGGAGTCCACCCGGATATTCTCGAGCATCTCCCCCCAAAAAAACCGGAGTCTGCCTACTGTATTGCTTTGTGCTCTCACCTCTGATTTCACTGGGGGCTGTCCCCCACCACCATCTCGCTCTCTCTGTCAAAGAGTTAACTTACAGCTCCAATTCATAAAGTTCCTTGTCATTCTTCCCTTTAACTTCCAGCTGAGTCTCCATCTGGAGCGCGGAACCCACCACGCTTACTAATTATGCCTGGGCTGCTAAGACCCACTCGAGAAGGTGTCTAGGGTGAGGCACCTTTCGCTATTCGAGAGGGCGCCTGCGGCCTACGTAAGTGGTGCAAACTTCTTGTCTTGAAGTTTGATTGGTCTTCCGCGTAAACCAAGCTACTCAGTCTCTTTTCTCCACCGAATTTTCCTACTGAGCTCTCCTCATACTATTATTCTTGACATCTCTGATTAGCATATAAATAGTCGCCTAGGCCATCTCTCCTTCGAATACCCTGGATCAGTTGGGGCTGGTCCCCGGCAGGTGGCGACCGAACAGGGACCTCAGGAGGCAATACTCAAAGAGCTGAGCAGACACGAACCACGCAATCAGCAGGCAATAAGCATGGAGCTCAGCAGTGACGAATCATGCTGCTCAACTGGCAATAATCAAGCACGTGACCAGGCAGGAATCACGCAGCTCAGCTGGCAATTGTCAAGCAGATGAGCCGACAGGAATCACGCAGCTCAGATGGCAATTGTCATGCAGATGAGCCGGCAGGAATCACGCAGCTCAGCAGGCCCTGATCACGTGACTCTGCAGGCACTGATCACGTGGCTGATCAAGTCCAGATCACGTGACTGAGCATGCACTGATCACGTGGCTATCATGCACTGATGACGTGACTGCGCATGCACTGATGACGTGGCTGATCGGGCACTGATCACATGGCTCATCATGCACTGATCACGTGTTTATCAGGCAATGATCAGTGACTGACAGGCGCTGATCATGGGACTGTGCACGCACTGATCACGTGGCTATCATGCACTGATCACGTGACTGCGCATGCACTGATGACGTGGCTGTTCGGGCACTGATCACGTGTTTATCAGGCAGTGATCAGTGACTGACAGGCGCTGATCAGGGGACTGTGCACGCACTGATCAGGTGGCTGATCAGGAACTGACCACCTGACCGCGCATGCAGTGATCACGTGGCTGGTCGTTCACTGATCACGTGTTTATCATACGGTGATCACGTGACTGAGAGGCGCTGATCACGTGACTGTGCCGTCAGTGATCACGTGGCTGAGCAGGCACTGATATCGTGACTGAGCATGCACTGATCATGTGCCGGGAGCCGGGGAGGCATTCCACTCTGGACAAAGGTCATGAGGAAGGAGGCTCGGCATACGCAAATGCGGGATCGAGCCTCAGGAGTCCACCCGGATATTCTCGAGCATCTCCCCAAAAAAACCGGAGTCTGCCTACTGTATTGCTTTGTGCTCTCACCTCTGATTTCACTGGGGGCTGTCCCCCACCACCATCTCGCTCTCTCTGTCAAAGAGTTAACTTACAGCTCCAATTCATAAAGTTCCTTGTCATTCTTCCCTTTAACTTCCAGCTGAGTCTCCATCTGGAGCGCGGAACCCACCACGCTTACTAATTATGCCTGGGCTGCTAAGACCCACTCGAGAAGGTGTCTAGGGTGAGGCACCTTTCGCTATTCGAGAGGGCGCCTGCGGCCTACGTAAGTGGTGCAAACTTCTTGTCTTGAAGTTTGATTGGTCTTCCGCGTAAACCAAGCTACTCAGTCTCTTTTCTCCACCGAATTTTCCTACTGAGCTCTCCTCATACTATTATTCTTGACATCTCTGATTAGCATATAAATAGTCGCCTAGGCCATCTCTCCTTCGAATACCCTGGATCAGTTGGGGCTGGTCCCCGGCAGGTGGCGACCGAACAGGGACCTCAGGAGGCAATACTCAAAGAGCTGAGCAGACACGAACCACGCAATCAGCAGGCAATAAGCATGGAGCTCAGCAGTGACGAATCATGCTGCTCAACTGGCAATAATCAAGCACGTGACCAGGCAGGAATCACGCAGCTCAGCTGGCAATTGTCAAGCAGATGAGCCGACAGGAATCACGCAGCTCAGATGGCAATTGTCATGCAGATGAGCCGGCAGGAATCACGCAGCTCAGCAGGCCCTGATCACGTGACTCTGCAGGCACTGATCACGTGGCTGATCAAGTCCAGATCACGTGACTGAGCATGCACTGATCACGTGGCTATCATGCACTGATGACGTGACTGCGCATGCACTGATGACGTGGCTGATCGGGCACTGATCACATGGCTCATCATGCACTGATCACGTGTTTATCAGGCAATGATCAGTGACTGACAGGCGCTGATCATGGGACTGTGCACGCACTGATCACGTGGCTATCATGCACTGATCACGTGACTGCGCATGCACTGATGACGTGGCTGTTCGGGCACTGATCACGTGTTTATCAGGCAGTGATCAGTGACTGACAGGCGCTGATCAGGGGACTGTGCACGCACTGATCAGGTGGCTGATCAGGAACTGACCACCTGACCGCGCATGCAGTGATCACGTGGCTGGTCGTTCACTGATCACGTGTTTATCATACGGTGATCACGTGACTGAGAGGCGCTGATCACGTGACTGTGCCGTCAGTGATCACGTGGCTGAGCAGGCACTGATATCGTGACTGAGCATGCACTGATCATGTGCCGGGAGCCGGGGAGGCATTCCACTCTGGACAAAGGTCATGAGGAAGGAGGCTCGGCATACGCAAATGCGGGATCGAGCCTCAGGAGTCCACCCGGATATTCTCGAGCATCTCCCCCCAAAAACCGGAGTCTGCCTACTGTATTGCTTTGTGCTCTCACCTCTGATTTCACTGGGGGCTGTCCCCCACCACCATCTCGCTCTCTCTGTCAAAGAGTTAACTTACAGCTCCAATTCATAAAGTTCCTTGTCATTCTTCCCTTTAACTTCCAGCTGAGTCTCCATCTGGAGCGCGGAACCCACCACGCTTACTAATTATGCCTGGGCTGCTAAGACCCACTCGAGAAGGTGTCTAGGGTGAGGCACCTTTCGCTATTCGAGAGGGCGCCTGCGGCCTACGTAAGTGGTGCAAACTTCTTGTCTTGAAGTTTGATTGGTCTTCCGCGTAAACCAAGCTACTCAGTCTCTTTTCTCCACCGAATTTTCCTACTGAGCTCTCCTCATACTATTATTCTTGACATCTCTGATTAGCATATAAATAGTCGCCTAGGCCATCTCTCCTTCGAATACCCTGGATCAGTTGGGGCTGGTCCCCGGCAGGTGGCGACCGAACAGGGACCTCAGGAGGCAATACTCAAAGAGCTGAGCAGACACGAACCACGCAATCAGCAGGCAATAAGCATGGAGCTCAGCAGTGACGAATCATGCTGCTCAACTGGCAATAATCAAGCACGTGACCAGGCAGGAATCACGCAGCTCAGCTGGCAATTGTCATGCAGATGAGCCGGCAGGAATCACGCAGCTCAGCAGGCCCTGATCACGTGACTCTGCAGGCACTGATCACGTGGCTGATCAAGTCCAGATCACGTGACTGAGCATGCACTGATCACGTGGCTATCATGCACTGATGACGTGACTGCGCATGCACTGATGACGTGGCTGATCGGGCACTGATCACATGGCTCATCATGCACTGATCACGTGTTTATCAGGCAATGATCAGTGACTGACAGGCGCTGATCATGGGACTGTGCACGCACTGATCACGTGGCTATCATGCACTGATCACGTGACTGCGCATGCACTGATGACGTGGCTGTTCGGGCACTGATCACGTGTTTATCAGGCAGTGATCAGTGACTGACAGGCGCTGATCAGGGGACTGTGCACGCACTGATCAGGTGGCTGATCAGGAACTGACCACCTGACCGCGCATGCAGTGATCACGTGGCTGGTCGTTCACTGATCACGTGTTTATCATACGGTGATCACGTGACTGAGAGGCGCTGATCACGTGACTGTGCCGTCAGTGATCACGTGGCTGAGCAGGCACTGATATCGTGACTGAGCATGCACTGATCATGTGCCGGGAGCCGGGGAGGCATTCCACTCTGGACAAAGGTCATGAGGAAGGAGGCTCGGCATACGCAAATGCGGGATCGAGCCTCAGGAGTCCACCCGGATATTCTCGAGCATCTCCCCCAAAAAACCGGAGTCTGCCTACTGTATTGCTTTGTGCTCTCACCTCTGATTTCACTGGGGGCTGTCCCCCACCACCATCTCGCTCTCTCTGTCAAAGAGTTAACTTACAGCTCCAATTCATAAAGTTCCTTGTCATTCTTCCCTTTAACTTCCAGCTGAGTCTCCATCTGGAGCGCGGAACCCACCACGCTTACTAATTATGCCTGGGCTGCTAAGACCCACTCGAGAAGGTGTCTAGGGTGAGGCACCTTTCGCTATTCGAGAGGGCGCCTGCGGCCTACGTAAGTGGTGCAAACTTCTTGTCTTGAAGTTTGATTGGTCTTCCGCGTAAACCAAGCTACTCAGTCTCTTTTCTCCACCGAATTTTCCTACTGAGCTCTCCTCATACTATTATTCTTGACATCTCTGATTAGCATATAAATAGTCGCCTAGGCCATCTCTCCTTCGAATACCCTGGATCAGTTGGGGCTGGTCCCCGGCAGGTGGCGACCGAACAGGGACCTCAGGAGGCAATACTCAAAGAGCTGAGCAGACACGAACCACGCAATCAGCAGGCAATAAGCATGGAGCTCAGCAGTGACGAATCATGCTGCTCAACTGGCAATAATCAAGCACGTGACCAGGCAGGAATCACGCAGCTCAGCTGGCAATTGTCAAGCAGATGAGCCGACAGGAATCACGCAGCTCAGCTGGCAATTGTCATGCAGATGAGCCGGCAGGAATCACGCAGCTCAGCAGGCCCTGATCACGTGACTCTGCAGGCACTGATCACGTGGCTGATCAAGTCCAGATCACGTGACTGAGCATGCACTGATCACGTGGCTATCATGCACTGATGACGTGACTGCGCATGCACTGATGTGGCTGATGATGGGCACTGATCACATGGCTCATCATGCACTGATCACGTGTTTATCAGGCAATGATCAGTGACTGACAGGCGCTGATCATGGGACTGTGCACGCACTGATCACGTGGCTATCATGCACTGATCACGTGACTGCGCATGCACTGATGACGTGGCTGTTCGGGCACTGATCACGTGTTTATCAGGCAGTGATCAGTGACTGACAGGCGCTGATCAGGGGACTGTGCACGCACTGATCAGGTGGCTGATCAGGAACTGACCACCTGACCGCGCATGCAGTGATCACGTGGCTGGTCGTTCACTGATCACGTGTTTATCATACGGTGATCACGTGACTGAGAGGCGCTGATCACGTGACTGTGCCGTCAGTGATCACGTGGCTGAGCAGGCACTGATATCGTGACTGAGCATGCACTGATCATGTGCCGGGAGCCGGGGAGGCATTCCACTCTGGACAAAGGTCATGAGGAAGGAGGCTCGGCATACGCAAATGCGGGATCGAGCCTCAGGAGTCCACCCGGATATTCTCGAGCATCTCCCCCCAAAAACCGGAGTCTGCCTACTGTATTGCTTTGTGCTCTCACCTCTGATTTCACTGGGGGCTGTCCCCCACCACCATCTCGCTCTCTCTGTCAAAGAGTTAACTTACAGCTCCAATTCATAAAGTTCCTTGTCATTCTTCCCTTTAACTTCCAGCTGAGTCTCCATCTGGAGCGCGGAACCCACCACGCTTACTAATTATGCCTGGGCTGCTAAGACCCACTCGAGAAGGTGTCTAGGGTGAGGCACCTTTCGCTATTCGAGAGGGCGCCTGCGGCCTACGTAAGTGGTGCAAACTTCTTGTCTTGAAGTTTGATTGGTCTTCCGCGTAAACCAAGCTACTCAGTCTCTTTTCTCCACCGAATTTTCCTACTGAGCTCTCCTCATACTATTATTCTTGACATCTCTGATTAGCATATAAATAGTCGCCTAGGCCATCTCTCCTTCGAATACCCTGGATCAGTTGGGGCTGGTCCCCGGCAGGTGGCGACCGAACAGGGACCTCAGGAGGCAATACTCAAAGAGCTGAGCAGACACGAACCACGCAATCAGCAGGCAATAAGCATGGAGCTCAGCAGTGACGAATCATGCTGCTCAACTGGCAATAATCAAGCACGTGACCAGGCAGGAATCACGCAGCTCAGCTGGCAATTGTCAAGCAGATGAGCCGACAGGAATCACGCAGCTCAGATGGCAATTGTCATGCAGATGAGCCGGCAGGAATCACGCAGCTCAGCAGGCCCTGATCACGTGACTCTGCAGGCACTGATCACGTGTCTATCATGCACTGATGACGTGACTGCGCATGCACTGATGACGTGGCTGATCGGGCACTGATCACATGGCTCATCATGCACTGATCACGTGTTTATCAGGCAATGATCAGTGACTGACAGGCGCTGATCATGGGACTGTGCACGCACTGATCACGTGGCTATCATGCACTGATCACGTGACTGCGCATGCACTGATGACGTGGCTGTTCGGGCACTGATCACGTGTTTATCAGGCAGTGATCAGTGACTGACAGGCGCTGATCAGGGGACTGTGCACGCACTGATCAGGTGGCTGATCAGGAACTGACCACCTGACCGCGCATGCAGTGATCACGTGGCTGGTCGTTCACTGATCACGTGTTTATCATACGGTGATCACGTGACTGAGAGGCGCTGATCACGTGACTGTGCCGTCAGTGATCACGTGGCTGAGCAGGCACTGATATCGTGACTGAGCATGCACTGATCATGTGCCGGGAGCCGGGGAGGCATTCCACTCTGGACAAAGGTCATGAGGAAGGAGGCTCGGCATACGCAAATGCGGGATCGAGCCTCAGGAGTCCACCCGGATATTCTCGAGCATCTCCCCCCAAAAAAACCGGAGTCTGCCTACTGTATTGCTTTGTGCTCTCACCTCTGATTTCACTGGGGGCTGTCCCCCACCACCATCTCGCTCTCTCTGTCAAAGAGTTAACTTACAGCTCCAATTCATAAAGTTCCTTGTCATTCTTCCCTTTAACTTCCAGCTGAGTCTCCATCTGGAGCGCGGAACCCACCACGCTTACTAATTATGCCTGGGCTGCTAAGACCCACTCGAGAAGGTGTCTAGGGTGAGGCACCTTTCGCTATTCGAGAGGGCGCCTGCGGCCTACGTAAGTGGTGCAAACTTCTTGTCTTGAAGTTTGATTGGTCTTCCGCGTAAACCAAGCTACTCAGTCTCTTTTCTCCACCGAATTTTCCTACTGAGCTCTCCTCATACTATTATTCTTGACATCTCTGATTAGCATATAAATAGTCGCCTAGGCCATCTCTCCTTCGAATACCCTGGATCAGTTGGGGCTGGTCCCCGGCAGGTGGCGACCGAACAGGGACCTCAGGAGGCAATACTCAAAGAGCTGAGCAGACACGAACCACGCAATCAGCAGGCAATAAGCATGGAGCTCAGCAGTGACGAATCATGCTGCTCAACTGGCAATAATCAAGCACGTGACCAGGCAGGAATCACGCAGCTCAGCTGGCAATTGTCAAGCAGATGAGCCGACAGGAATCACGCAGCTCAGCTGGCAATTGTCATGCAGATGAGCCGGCAGGAATCACGCAGCTCAGCAGGCCCTGATCACGTGACTCTGCAGGCACTGATCACGTGGCTGATCAAGTCCAGATCACGTGACTGAGCATGCACTGATCACGTGGCTATCATGCACTGATGACGTGGCTGATCGGGCACTGATCACATGGCTCATCATGCACTGATCACGTGTTTATCAGGCAATGATCAGTGACTGACAGGCGCTGATCATGGGACTGTGCACGCACTGATCACGTGGCTATCATGCACTGATCACGTGACTGCGCATGCACTGATGACGTGGCTGTTCGGGCACTGATCACGTGTTTATCAGGCAGTGATCAGTGACTGACAGGCGCTGATCAGGGGACTGTGCACGCACTGATCAGGTGGCTGATCAGGAACTGACCACCTGACCGCGCATGCAGTGATCACGTGGCTGGTCGTTCACTGATCACGTGTTTATCATACGGTGATCACGTGACTGAGAGGCGCTGATCACGTGACTGTGCCGTCAGTGATCACGTGGCTGAGCAGGCACTGATATCGTGACTGAGCATGCACTGATCATGTGCCGGGAGCCGGGGAGGCATTCCACTCTGGACAAAGGTCATGAGGAAGGAGGCTCGGCATACGCAAATGCGGGATCGAGCCTCAGGAGTCCACCCGGATATTCTCGAGCATCTCCCCCCAAAAACCGGAGTCTGCCTACTGTATTGCTTTGTGCTCTCACCTCTGATTTCACTGGGGGCTGTCCCCCACCACCATCTCGCTCTCTCTGTCAAAGAGTTAACTTACAGCTCCAATTCATAAAGTTCCTTGTCATTCTTCCCTTTAACTTCCAGCTGAGTCTCCATCTGGAGCGCGGAACCCACCACGCTTACTAATTATGCCTGGGCTGCTAAGACCCACTCGAGAAGGTGTCTAGGGTGAGGCACCTTTCGCTATTCGAGAGGGCGCCTGCGGCCTACGTAAGTGGTGCAAACTTCTTGTCTTGAAGTTTGATTGGTCTTCCGCGTAAACCAAGCTACTCAGTCTCTTTTCTCCACCGAATTTTCCTACTGAGCTCTCCTCATACTATTATTCTTGACATCTCTGATTAGCATATAAATAGTCGCCTAGGCCATCTCTCCTTCGAATACCCTGGATCAGTTGGGGCTGGTCCCCGGCAGGTGGCGACCGAACAGGGACCTCAGGAGGCAATACTCAAAGAGCTGAGCAGACACGAACCACGCAATCAGCAGGCAATAAGCATGGAGCTCAGCAGTGACGAATCATGCTGCTCAACTGGCAATAATCAAGCACGTGACCAGGCAGGAATCACGCAGCTCAGCTGGCAATTGTCAAGCAGATGAGCCGACAGGAATCACGCAGCTCAGCTGGCAATTGTCATGCAGATGAGCCGGCAGGAATCACGCAGCTCAGCAGGCCCTGATCACGTGACTCTGCAGGCACTGATCACGTGGCTGATCAAGTCCAGATCACGTGACTGAGCATGCACTGATCACGTGGCTATCATGCACTGATGACGTGACTGCGCATGCACTGATGACGTGGCTGATCGGGCACTGATCACATGGCTCATCATGCACTGATCACGTGTTTATCAGGCAATGATCAGTGACTGACAGGCGCTGATCATGGGACTGTGCACGCACTGATCACGTGGCTATCATGCACTGATCACGTGACTGCGCATGCACTGATGACGTGGCTGTTCGGGCACTGATCACGTGTTTATCAGGCAGTGATCAGTGACTGACAGGCGCTGATCAGGGGACTGTGCACGCACTGATCAGGTGGCTGATCAGGAACTGACCACCTGACCGCGCATGCAGTGATCACGTGGCTGGTCGTTCACTGATCACGTGTTTATCATACGGTGATCACGTGACTGAGAGGCGCTGATCACGTGACTGTGCCGTCAGTGATCACGTGGCTGAGCAGGCACTGATATCGTGACTGAGCATGCACTGATCATGTGCCGGGAGCCGGGGAGGCATTCCACTCTGGACAAAGGTCATGAGGAAGGAGGCTCGGCATACGCAAATGCGGGATCGAGCCTCAGGAGTCCACCCGGATATTCTCGAGCATCTCCCCCAAAAACCGGAGTCTGCCTACTGTATTGCTTTGTGCTCTCACCTCTGATTTCACTGGGGGCTGTCCCCCACCACCATCTCGCTCTCTCTGTCAAAGAGTTAACTTACAGCTCCAATTCATAAAGTTCCTTGTCATTCTTCCCTTTAACTTCCAGCTGAGTCTCCATCTGGAGCGCGGAACCCACCACGCTTACTAATTATGCCTGGGCTGCTAAGACCCACTCGAGAAGGTGTCTAGGGTGAGGCACCTTTCGCTATTCGAGAGGGCGCCTGCGGCCTACGTAAGTGGTGCAAACTTCTTGTCTTGAAGTTTGATTGGTCTTCCGCGTAAACCAAGCTACTCAGTCTCTTTTCTCCACCGAATTTTCCTACTGAGCTCTCCTCATACTATTATTCTTGACATCTCTGATTAGCATATAAATAGTCGCCTAGGCCATCTCTCCTTCGAATACCCTGGATCAGTTGGGGCTGGTCCCCGGCAGGTGGCGACCGAACAGGGACCTCAGGAGGCAATACTCAAAGAGCTGAGCAGACACGAACCACGCAATCAGCAGGCAATAAGCATGGAGCTCAGCAGTGACGAATCATGCTGCTCAACTGGCAATAATCAAGCACGTGACCAGGCAGGAATCACGCAGCTCAGCTGGCAATTGTCAAGCAGATGAGCCGGCAGGAATCACGCAGCTCAGCAGGCCCTGATCACGTGACTCTGCAGGCACTGATCACGTGGCTGATCAAGTCCAGATCACGTGACTGAGCATGCACTGATCACGTGGCTATCATGCACTGATGACGTGACTGCGCATGCACTGATGACGTGGCTGATCGGGCACTGATCACATGGCTCATCATGCACTGATCACGTGTTTATCAGGCAATGATCAGTGACTGACAGGCGCTGATCATGGGACTGTGCACGCACTGATCACGTGGCTATCATGCACTGATCACGTGACTGCGCATGCACTGATGACGTGGCTGTTCGGGCACTGATCACGTGTTTATCAGGCAGTGATCAGTGACTGACAGGCGCTGATCAGGGGACTGTGCACGCACTGATCAGGTGGCTGATCAGGAACTGACCACCTGACCGCGCATGCAGTGATCACGTGGCTGGTCGTTCACTGATCACGTGTTTATCATACGGTGATCACGTGACTGAGAGGCGCTGATCACGTGACTGTGCCGTCAGTGATCACGTGGCTGAGCAGGCACTGATATCGTGACTGAGCATGCACTGATCATGTGCCGGGAGCCGGGGAGGCATTCCACTCTGGACAAAGGTCATGAGGAAGGAGGCTCGGCATACGCAAATGCGGGATCGAGCCTCAGGAGTCCACCCGGATATTCTCGAGCATCTCCCCCCCAAAAAACCGGAGTCTGCCTACTGTATTGCTTTGTGCTCTCACCTCTGATTTCACTGGGGGCTGTCCCCCACCACCATCTCGCTCTCTCTGTCAAAGAGTTAACTTACAGCTCCAATTCATAAAGTTCCTTGTCATTCTTCCCTTTAACTTCCAGCTGAGTCTCCATCTGGAGCGCGGAACCCACCACGCTTACTAATTATGCCTGGGCTGCTAAGACCCACTCGAGAAGGTGTCTAGGGTGAGGCACCTTTCGCTATTCGAGAGGGCGCCTGCGGCCTACGTAAGTGGTGCAAACTTCTTGTCTTGAAGTTTGATTGGTCTTCCGCGTAAACCAAGCTACTCAGTCTCTTTTCTCCACCGAATTTTCCTACTGAGCTCTCCTCATACTATTATTCTTGACATCTCTGATTAGCATATAAATAGTCGCCTAGGCCATCTCTCCTTCGAATACCCTGGATCAGTTGGGGCTGGTCCCCGGCAGGTGGCGACCGAACAGGGACCTCAGGAGGCAATACTCAAAGAGCTGAGCAGACACGAACCACGCAATCAGCAGGCAATAAGCATGGAGCTCAGCAGTGACGAATCATGCTGCTCAACTGGCAATAATCAAGCACGTGACCAGGCAGGAATCACGCAGCTCAGCTGGCAATTGTCAAGCAGATGGCAAGTCATGCAGATGAGCCGGCAGGAATCACGCAGCTCAGCAGGCCCTGATCACGTGACTCTGCAGGCACTGATCACGTGGCTGATCAAGTCCAGATCACGTGACTGAGCATGCACTGATCACGTGGCTATCATGCACTGATGACGTGACTGCGCATGCACTGATGACGTGGCTGATCGGGCACTGATCACATGGCTCATCATGCACTGATCACGTGTTTATCAGGCAATGATCAGTGACTGACAGGCGCTGATCATGGGACTGTGCACGCACTGATCACGTGGCTATCATGCACTGATCACGTGACTGCGCATGCACTGATGACGTGGCTGTTCGGGCACTGATCACGTGTTTATCAGGCAGTGATCAGTGACTGACAGGCGCTGATCAGGGGACTGTGCACGCACTGATCAGGTGGCTGATCAGGAACTGACCACCTGACCGCGCATGCAGTGATCACGTGGCTGGTCGTTCACTGATCACGTGTTTATCATACGGTGATCACGTGACTGAGAGGCGCTGATCACGTGACTGTGCCGTCAGTGATCACGTGGCTGAGCAGGCACTGATATCGTGACTGAGCATGCACTGATCATGTGCCGGGAGCCGGGGAGGCATTCCACTCTGGACAAAGGTCATGAGGAAGGAGGCTCGGCATACGCAAATGCGGGATCGAGCCTCAGGAGTCCACCCGGATATTCTCGAGCATCTCCCCCAAAAAACCGGAGTCTGCCTACTGTATTGCTTTGTGCTCTCACCTCTGATTTCACTGGGGGCTGTCCCCCACCACCATCTCGCTCTCTCTGTCAAAGAGTTAACTTACAGCTCCAATTCATAAAGTTCCTTGTCATTCTTCCCTTTAACTTCCAGCTGAGTCTCCATCTGGAGCGCGGAACCCACCACGCTTACTAATTATGCCTGGGCTGCTAAGACCCACTCGAGAAGGTGTCTAGGGTGAGGCACCTTTCGCTATTCGAGAGGGCGCCTGCGGCCTACGTAAGTGGTGCAAACTTCTTGTCTTGAAGTTTGATTGGTCTTCCGCGTAAACCAAGCTACTCAGTCTCTTTTCTCCACCGAATTTTCCTACTGAGCTCTCCTCATACTATTATTCTTGACATCTCTGATTAGCATATAAATAGTCGCCTAGGCCATCTCTCCTTCGAATACCCTGGATCAGTTGGGGCTGGTCCCCGGCAGGTGGCGACCGAACAGGGACCTCAGGAGGCAATACTCAAAGAGCTGAGCAGACACGAACCACGCAATCAGCAGGCAATAAGCATGGAGCTCAGCAGTGACGAATCATGCTGCTCAACTGGCAATAATCAAGCACGTGACCAGGCAGGAATCACGCAGCTCAGCTGGCAATTGTCAAGCAGATGAGCCGACAGGAATCACGCAGCTCAGCTGGCAATTGTCATGCAGATGAGCCGGCAGGAATCACGCAGCTCAGCAGGCCCTGATCACGTGACTCTGCAGGCACTGATCACGTGGCTGATCAAGTCCAGATCACGTGACTGAGCATGCACTGATCACGTGGCTATCATGCACTGATGACGTGGCTGATCGGGCACTGATCACATGGCTCATCATGCACTGATCACGTGTTTATCAGGCAATGATCAGTGACTGACAGGCGCTGATCATGGGACTGTGCACGCACTGATCACGTGGCTATCATGCACTGATCACGTGACTGCGCATGCACTGATGACGTGGCTGTTCGGGCACTGATCACGTGTTTATCAGGCAGTGATCAGTGACTGACAGGCGCTGATCAGGGGACTGTGCACGCACTGATCAGGTGGCTGATCAGGAACTGACCACCTGACCGCGCATGCAGTGATCACGTGGCTGGTCGTTCACTGATCACGTGTTTATCATACGGTGATCACGTGACTGAGAGGCGCTGATCACGTGACTGTGCCGTCAGTGATCACGTGGCTGAGCAGGCACTGATATCGTGACTGAGCATGCACTGATCATGTGCCGGGAGCCGGGGAGGCATTCCACTCTGGACAAAGGTCATGAGGAAGGAGGCTCGGCATACGCAAATGCGGGATCGAGCCTCAGGAGTCCACCCGGATATTCTCGAGCATCTCCCCCAAAAAAACCGGAGTCTGCCTACTGTATTGCTTTGTGCTCTCACCTCTGATTTCACTGGGGGCTGTCCCCCACCACCATCTCGCTCTCTCTGTCAAAGAGTTAACTTACAGCTCCAATTCATAAAGTTCCTTGTCATTCTTCCCTTTAACTTCCAGCTGAGTCTCCATCTGGAGCGCGGAACCCACCACGCTTACTAATTATGCCTGGGCTGCTAAGACCCACTCGAGAAGGTGTCTAGGGTGAGGCACCTTTCGCTATTCGAGAGGGCGCCTGCGGCCTACGTAAGTGGTGCAAACTTCTTGTCTTGAAGTTTGATTGGTCTTCCGCGTAAACCAAGCTACTCAGTCTCTTTTCTCCACCGAATTTTCCTACTGAGCTCTCCTCATACTATTATTCTTGACATCTCTGATTAGCATATAAATAGTCGCCTAGGCCATCTCTCCTTCGAATACCCTGGATCAGTTGGGGCTGGTCCCCGGCAGGTGGCGACCGAACAGGGACCTCAGGAGGCAATACTCAAAGAGCTGAGCAGACACGAACCACGCAATCAGCAGGCAATAAGCATGGAGCTCAGCAGTGACGAATCATGCTGCTCAACTGGCAATAATCAAGCACGTGACCAGGCAGGAATCACGCAGCTCAGCTGGCAATTGATCATCAGCAGATGAGTCATGCAGATGAGCCGGCAGGAATCACGCAGCTCAGCAGGCCCTGATCACGTGACTCTGCAGGCACTGATCACGTGGCTGATCAAGTCCAGATCACGTGACTGAGCATGCACTGATCACGTGGCTATCATGCACTGATGACGTGACTGCGCATGCACTGATGACGTGGCTGATCGGGCACTGATCACATGGCTCATCATGCACTGATCACGTGTTTATCAGGCAATGATCAGTGACTGACAGGCGCTGATCATGGGACTGTGCACGCACTGATCACGTGGCTATCATGCACTGATCACGTGACTGCGCATGCACTGATGACGTGGCTGTTCGGGCACTGATCACGTGTTTATCAGGCAGTGATCAGTGACTGACAGGCGCTGATCAGGGGACTGTGCACGCACTGATCAGGTGGCTGATCAGGAACTGACCACCTGACCGCGCATGCAGTGATCACGTGGCTGGTCGTTCACTGATCACGTGTTTATCATACGGTGATCACGTGACTGAGAGGCGCTGATCACGTGACTGTGCCGTCAGTGATCACGTGGCTGAGCAGGCACTGATATCGTGACTGAGCATGCACTGATCATGTGCCGGGAGCCGGGGAGGCATTCCACTCTGGACAAAGGTCATGAGGAAGGAGGCTCGGCATACGCAAATGCGGGATCGAGCCTCAGGAGTCCACCCGGATATTCTCGAGCATCTCCCCCAAAAAAACCGGAGTCTGCCTACTGTATTGCTTTGTGCTCTCACCTCTGATTTCACTGGGGGCTGTCCCCCACCACCATCTCGCTCTCTCTGTCAAAGAGTTAACTTACAGCTCCAATTCATAAAGTTCCTTGTCATTCTTCCCTTTAACTTCCAGCTGAGTCTCCATCTGGAGCGCGGAACCCACCACGCTTACTAATTATGCCTGGGCTGCTAAGACCCACTCGAGAAGGTGTCTAGGGTGAGGCACCTTTCGCTATTCGAGAGGGCGCCTGCGGCCTACGTAAGTGGTGCAAACTTCTTGTCTTGAAGTTTGATTGGTCTTCCGCGTAAACCAAGCTACTCAGTCTCTTTTCTCCACCGAATTTTCCTACTGAGCTCTCCTCATACTATTATTCTTGACATCTCTGATTAGCATATAAATAGTCGCCTAGGCCATCTCTCCTTCGAATACCCTGGATCAGTTGGGGCTGGTCCCCGGCAGGTGGCGACCGAACAGGGACCTCAGGAGGCAATACTCAAAGAGCTGAGCAGACACGAACCACGCAATCAGCAGGCAATAAGCATGGAGCTCAGCAGTGACGAATCATGCTGCTCAACTGGCAATAATCAAGCACGTGACCAGGCAGGAATCACGCAGCTCAGCTGGCAATTGTCAAGCAGATGAGCCGACAGGAATCACGCAGCTCAGCTGGCAATTGTCATGCAGATGAGCCGGCAGGAATCACGCAGCTCAGCAGGCCCTGATCACGTGACTCTGCAGGCACTGATCACGTGGCTGATCAAGTCCAGATCACGTGACTGAGCATGCACTGATCACGTGGCTATCATGCACTGATGACGTGGCTGATCGGGCACTGATCACATGGCTCATCATGCACTGATCACGTGTTTATCAGGCAATGATCAGTGACTGACAGGCGCTGATCATGGGACTGTGCACGCACTGATCACGTGGCTATCATGCACTGATCACGTGACTGCGCATGCACTGATGACGTGGCTGTTCGGGCACTGATCACGTGTTTATCAGGCAGTGATCAGTGACTGACAGGCGCTGATCAGGGGACTGTGCACGCACTGATCAGGTGGCTGATCAGGAACTGACCACCTGACCGCGCATGCAGTGATCACGTGGCTGGTCGTTCACTGATCACGTGTTTATCATACGGTGATCACGTGACTGAGAGGCGCTGATCACGTGACTGTGCCGTCAGTGATCACGTGGCTGAGCAGGCACTGATATCGTGACTGAGCATGCACTGATCATGTGCCGGGAGCCGGGGAGGCATTCCACTCTGGACAAAGGTCATGAGGAAGGAGGCTCGGCATACGCAAATGCGGGATCGAGCCTCAGGAGTCCACCCGGATATTCTCGAGCATCTCCCCCCCAAAAAACCGGAGTCTGCCTACTGTATTGCTTTGTGCTCTCACCTCTGATTTCACTGGGGGCTGTCCCCCACCACCATCTCGCTCTCTCTGTCAAAGAGTTAACTTACAGCTCCAATTCATAAAGTTCCTTGTCATTCTTCCCTTTAACTTCCAGCTGAGTCTCCATCTGGAGCGCGGAACCCACCACGCTTACTAATTATGCCTGGGCTGCTAAGACCCACTCGAGAAGGTGTCTAGGGTGAGGCACCTTTCGCTATTCGAGAGGGCGCCTGCGGCCTACGTAAGTGGTGCAAACTTCTTGTCTTGAAGTTTGATTGGTCTTCCGCGTAAACCAAGCTACTCAGTCTCTTTTCTCCACCGAATTTTCCTACTGAGCTCTCCTCATACTATTATTCTTGACATCTCTGATTAGCATATAAATAGTCGCCTAGGCCATCTCTCCTTCGAATACCCTGGATCAGTTGGGGCTGGTCCCCGGCAGGTGGCGACCGAACAGGGACCTCAGGAGGCAATACTCAAAGAGCTGAGCAGACACGAACCACGCAATCAGCAGGCAATAAGCATGGAGCTCAGCAGTGACGAATCATGCTGCTCAACTGGCAATAATCAAGCACGTGACCAGGCAGGAATCACGCAGCTCAGCTGGCAATTGTCATGCAGATGAGCCGGCAGGAATCACGCAGCTCAGCAGGCCCTGATCACGTGACTCTGCAGGCACTGATCACGTGGCTGATCAAGTCCAGATCACGTGACTGAGCATGCACTGATCACGTGGCTATCATGCACTGATGACGTGACTGCGCATGCACTGATGACGTGGCTGATCGGGCACTGATCACATGGCTCATCATGCACTGATCACGTGTTTATCAGGCAATGATCAGTGACTGACAGGCGCTGATCATGGGACTGTGCACGCACTGATCACGTGGCTATCATGCACTGATCACGTGACTGCGCATGCACTGATGACGTGGCTGTTCGGGCACTGATCACGTGTTTATCAGGCAGTGATCAGTGACTGACAGGCGCTGATCAGGGGACTGTGCACGCACTGATCAGGTGGCTGATCAGGAACTGACCACCTGACCGCGCATGCAGTGATCACGTGGCTGGTCGTTCACTGATCACGTGTTTATCATACGGTGATCACGTGACTGAGAGGCGCTGATCACGTGACTGTGCCGTCAGTGATCACGTGGCTGAGCAGGCACTGATATCGTGACTGAGCATGCACTGATCATGTGCCGGGAGCCGGGGAGGCATTCCACTCTGGACAAAGGTCATGAGGAAGGAGGCTCGGCATACGCAAATGCGGGATCGAGCCTCAGGAGTCCACCCGGATATTCTCGAGCATCTCCCCCAAAAACCGGAGTCTGCCTACTGTATTGCTTTGTGCTCTCACCTCTGATTTCACTGGGGGCTGTCCCCCACCACCATCTCGCTCTCTCTGTCAAAGAGTTAACTTACAGCTCCAATTCATAAAGTTCCTTGTCATTCTTCCCTTTAACTTCCAGCTGAGTCTCCATCTGGAGCGCGGAACCCACCACGCTTACTAATTATGCCTGGGCTGCTAAGACCCACTCGAGAAGGTGTCTAGGGTGAGGCACCTTTCGCTATTCGAGAGGGCGCCTGCGGCCTACGTAAGTGGTGCAAACTTCTTGTCTTGAAGTTTGATTGGTCTTCCGCGTAAACCAAGCTACTCAGTCTCTTTTCTCCACCGAATTTTCCTACTGAGCTCTCCTCATACTATTATTCTTGACATCTCTGATTAGCATATAAATAGTCGCCTAGGCCATCTCTCCTTCGAATACCCTGGATCAGTTGGGGCTGGTCCCCGGCAGGTGGCGACCGAACAGGGACCTCAGGAGGCAATACTCAAAGAGCTGAGCAGACACGAACCACGCAATCAGCAGGCAATAAGCATGGAGCTCAGCAGTGACGAATCATGCTGCTCAACTGGCAATAATCAAGCACGTGACCAGGCAGGAATCACGCAGCTCAGCTGGCAATTGTCAAGCAGATGAGCCGACAGGAATCACGCAGCTCAGCTGGCAATTGTCATGCAGATGAGCCGGCAGGAATCACGCAGCTCAGCAGGCCCTGATCACGTGACTCTGCAGGCACTGATCACGTGGCTGATCAAGTCCAGATCACGTGACTGAGCATGCACTGATCACGTGGCTATCATGCACTGATGACGTGGCTGATCGGGCACTGATCACATGGCTCATCATGCACTGATCACGTGTTTATCAGGCAATGATCAGTGACTGACAGGCGCTGATCATGGGACTGTGCACGCACTGATCACGTGGCTATCATGCACTGATCACGTGACTGCGCATGCACTGATGACGTGGCTGTTCGGGCACTGATCACGTGTTTATCAGGCAGTGATCAGTGACTGACAGGCGCTGATCAGGGGACTGTGCACGCACTGATCAGGTGGCTGATCAGGAACTGACCACCTGACCGCGCATGCAGTGATCACGTGGCTGGTCGTTCACTGATCACGTGTTTATCATACGGTGATCACGTGACTGAGAGGCGCTGATCACGTGACTGTGCCGTCAGTGATCACGTGGCTGAGCAGGCACTGATATCGTGACTGAGCATGCACTGATCATGTGCCGGGAGCCGGGGAGGCATTCCACTCTGGACAAAGGTCATGAGGAAGGAGGCTCGGCATACGCAAATGCGGGATCGAGCCTCAGGAGTCCACCCGGATATTCTCGAGCATCTCCCCCCAAAAAAACCGGAGTCTGCCTACTGTATTGCTTTGTGCTCTCACCTCTGATTTCACTGGGGGCTGTCCCCCACCACCATCTCGCTCTCTCTGTCAAAGAGTTAACTTACAGCTCCAATTCATAAAGTTCCTTGTCATTCTTCCCTTTAACTTCCAGCTGAGTCTCCATCTGGAGCGCGGAACCCACCACGCTTACTAATTATGCCTGGGCTGCTAAGACCCACTCGAGAAGGTGTCTAGGGTGAGGCACCTTTCGCTATTCGAGAGGGCGCCTGCGGCCTACGTAAGTGGTGCAAACTTCTTGTCTTGAAGTTTGATTGGTCTTCCGCGTAAACCAAGCTACTCAGTCTCTTTTCTCCACCGAATTTTCCTACTGAGCTCTCCTCATACTATTATTCTTGACATCTCTGATTAGCATATAAATAGTCGCCTAGGCCATCTCTCCTTCGAATACCCTGGATCAGTTGGGGCTGGTCCCCGGCAGGTGGCGACCGAACAGGGACCTCAGGAGGCAATACTCAAAGAGCTGAGCAGACACGAACCACGCAATCAGCAGGCAATAAGCATGGAGCTCAGCAGTGACGAATCATGCTGCTCAACTGGCAATAATCAAGCACGTGACCAGGCAGGAATCACGCAGCTCAGCTGGCAATTGTCAAGCAGATGAGCCGACAGGAATCACGCAGCTCAGCTGGCAATTGTCATGCAGATGAGCCGGCAGGAATCACGCAGCTCAGCAGGCCCTGATCACGTGACTCTGCAGGCACTGATCACGTGGCTGATCAAGTCCAGATCACGTGACTGAGCATGCACTGATCACGTGGCTATCATGCACTGATGACGTGGCTGATCGGGCACTGATCACATGGCTCATCATGCACTGATCACGTGTTTATCAGGCAATGATCAGTGACTGACAGGCGCTGATCATGGGACTGTGCACGCACTGATCACGTGGCTATCATGCACTGATCACGTGACTGCGCATGCACTGATGACGTGGCTGTTCGGGCACTGATCACGTGTTTATCAGGCAGTGATCAGTGACTGACAGGCGCTGATCAGGGGACTGTGCACGCACTGATCAGGTGGCTGATCAGGAACTGACCACCTGACCGCGCATGCAGTGATCACGTGGCTGGTCGTTCACTGATCACGTGTTTATCATACGGTGATCACGTGACTGAGAGGCGCTGATCACGTGACTGTGCCGTCAGTGATCACGTGGCTGAGCAGGCACTGATATCGTGACTGAGCATGCACTGATCATGTGCCGGGAGCCGGGGAGGCATTCCACTCTGGACAAAGGTCATGAGGAAGGAGGCTCGGCATACGCAAATGCGGGATCGAGCCTCAGGAGTCCACCCGGATATTCTCGAGCATCTCCCCCCAAAAACCGGAGTCTGCCTACTGTATTGCTTTGTGCTCTCACCTCTGATTTCACTGGGGGCTGTCCCCCACCACCATCTCGCTCTCTCTGTCAAAGAGTTAACTTACAGCTCCAATTCATAAAGTTCCTTGTCATTCTTCCCTTTAACTTCCAGCTGAGTCTCCATCTGGAGCGCGGAACCCACCACGCTTACTAATTATGCCTGGGCTGCTAAGACCCACTCGAGAAGGTGTCTAGGGTGAGGCACCTTTCGCTATTCGAGAGGGCGCCTGCGGCCTACGTAAGTGGTGCAAACTTCTTGTCTTGAAGTTTGATTGGTCTTCCGCGTAAACCAAGCTACTCAGTCTCTTTTCTCCACCGAATTTTCCTACTGAGCTCTCCTCATACTATTATTCTTGACATCTCTGATTAGCATATAAATAGTCGCCTAGGCCATCTCTCCTTCGAATACCCTGGATCAGTTGGGGCTGGTCCCCGGCAGGTGGCGACCGAACAGGGACCTCAGGAGGCAATACTCAAAGAGCTGAGCAGACACGAACCACGCAATCAGCAGGCAATAAGCATGGAGCTCAGCAGTGACGAATCATGCTGCTCAACTGGCAATAATCAAGCACGTGACCAGGCAGGAATCACGCAGCTCAGCTGGCAATTGTCAAGCAGATGGCAATTGTCATGCAGATGAGCCGGCAGGAATCACGCAGCTCAGCAGGCCCTGATCACGTGACTCTGCAGGCACTGATCACGTGGCTGATCAAGTCCAGATCACGTGACTGAGCATGCACTGATCACGTGGCTATCATGCACTGATGACGTGACTGCGCATGCACTGATGACGTGGCTGATCGGGCACTGATCACATGGCTCATCATGCACTGATCACGTGTTTATCAGGCAATGATCAGTGACTGACAGGCGCTGATCATGGGACTGTGCACGCACTGATCACGTGGCTATCATGCACTGATCACGTGACTGCGCATGCACTGATGACGTGGCTGTTCGGGCACTGATCACGTGTTTATCAGGCAGTGATCAGTGACTGACAGGCGCTGATCAGGGGACTGTGCACGCACTGATCAGGTGGCTGATCAGGAACTGACCACCTGACCGCGCATGCAGTGATCACGTGGCTGGTCGTTCACTGATCACGTGTTTATCATACGGTGATCACGTGACTGAGAGGCGCTGATCACGTGACTGTGCCGTCAGTGATCACGTGGCTGAGCAGGCACTGATATCGTGACTGAGCATGCACTGATCATGTGCCGGGAGCCGGGGAGGCATTCCACTCTGGACAAAGGTCATGAGGAAGGAGGCTCGGCATACGCAAATGCGGGATCGAGCCTCAGGAGTCCACCCGGATATTCTCGAGCATCTCCCCCAAAAAACCGGAGTCTGCCTACTGTATTGCTTTGTGCTCTCACCTCTGATTTCACTGGGGGCTGTCCCCCACCACCATCTCGCTCTCTCTGTCAAAGAGTTAACTTACAGCTCCAATTCATAAAGTTCCTTGTCATTCTTCCCTTTAACTTCCAGCTGAGTCTCCATCTGGAGCGCGGAACCCACCACGCTTACTAATTATGCCTGGGCTGCTAAGACCCACTCGAGAAGGTGTCTAGGGTGAGGCACCTTTCGCTATTCGAGAGGGCGCCTGCGGCCTACGTAAGTGGTGCAAACTTCTTGTCTTGAAGTTTGATTGGTCTTCCGCGTAAACCAAGCTACTCAGTCTCTTTTCTCCACCGAATTTTCCTACTGAGCTCTCCTCATACTATTATTCTTGACATCTCTGATTAGCATATAAATAGTCGCCTAGGCCATCTCTCCTTCGAATACCCTGGATCAGTTGGGGCTGGTCCCCGGCAGGTGGCGACCGAACAGGGACCTCAGGAGGCAATACTCAAAGAGCTGAGCAGACACGAACCACGCAATCAGCAGGCAATAAGCATGGAGCTCAGCAGTGACGAATCATGCTGCTCAACTGGCAATAATCAAGCACGTGACCAGGCAGGAATCACGCAGCTCAGCTGGCAATTGTCAAGCAGATGAGCCGACAGGAATCACGCAGCTCAGCTGGCAATTGTCATGCAGATGAGCCGGCAGGAATCACGCAGCTCAGCAGGCCCTGATCACGTGACTCTGCAGGCACTGATCACGTGGCTGATCAAGTCCAGATCACGTGACTGAGCATGCACTGATCACGTGGCATGCACTGATGACGTGGCTGATCGGGCACTGATCACATGGCTCATCATGCACTGATCACGTGTTTATCAGGCAATGATCAGTGACTGACAGGCGCTGATCATGGGACTGTGCACGCACTGATCACGTGGCTATCATGCACTGATCACGTGACTGCGCATGCACTGATGACGTGGCTGTTCGGGCACTGATCACGTGTTTATCAGGCAGTGATCAGTGACTGACAGGCGCTGATCAGGGGACTGTGCACGCACTGATCAGGTGGCTGATCAGGAACTGACCACCTGACCGCGCATGCAGTGATCACGTGGCTGGTCGTTCACTGATCACGTGTTTATCATACGGTGATCACGTGACTGAGAGGCGCTGATCACGTGACTGTGCCGTCAGTGATCACGTGGCTGAGCAGGCACTGATATCGTGACTGAGCATGCACTGATCATGTGCCGGGAGCCGGGGAGGCATTCCACTCTGGACAAAGGTCATGAGGAAGGAGGCTCGGCATACGCAAATGCGGGATCGAGCCTCAGGAGTCCACCCGGATATTCTCGAGCATCTCCCCCAAAAAAACCGGAGTCTGCCTACTGTATTGCTTTGTGCTCTCACCTCTGATTTCACTGGGGGCTGTCCCCCACCACCATCTCGCTCTCTCTGTCAAAGAGTTAACTTACAGCTCCAATTCATAAAGTTCCTTGTCATTCTTCCCTTTAACTTCCAGCTGAGTCTCCATCTGGAGCGCGGAACCCACCACGCTTACTAATTATGCCTGGGCTGCTAAGACCCACTCGAGAAGGTGTCTAGGGTGAGGCACCTTTCGCTATTCGAGAGGGCGCCTGCGGCCTACGTAAGTGGTGCAAACTTCTTGTCTTGAAGTTTGATTGGTCTTCCGCGTAAACCAAGCTACTCAGTCTCTTTTCTCCACCGAATTTTCCTACTGAGCTCTCCTCATACTATTATTCTTGACATCTCTGATTAGCATATAAATAGTCGCCTAGGCCATCTCTCCTTCGAATACCCTGGATCAGTTGGGGCTGGTCCCCGGCAGGTGGCGACCGAACAGGGACCTCAGGAGGCAATACTCAAAGAGCTGAGCAGACACGAACCACGCAATCAGCAGGCAATAAGCATGGAGCTCAGCAGTGACGAATCATGCTGCTCAACTGGCAATAATCAAGCACGTGACCAGGCAGGAATCACGCAGCTCAGCTGGCAATTGTCAAGCAGATGAGCCGACAGGAATCACGCAGCTCAGCTGGCAATTGTCATGCAGATGAGCCGGCAGGAATCACGCAGCTCAGCAGGCCCTGATCACGTGACTCTGCAGGCACTGATCACGTGGCTGATCAAGTCCAGATCACGTGACTGAGCATGCACTGATCACGTGGCTATCATGCACTGATGACGTGGCTGATCGGGCACTGATCACATGGCTCATCATGCACTGATCACGTGTTTATCAGGCAATGATCAGTGACTGACAGGCGCTGATCATGGGACTGTGCACGCACTGATCACGTGGCTATCATGCACTGATCACGTGACTGCGCATGCACTGATGACGTGGCTGTTCGGGCACTGATCACGTGTTTATCAGGCAGTGATCAGTGACTGACAGGCGCTGATCAGGGGACTGTGCACGCACTGATCAGGTGGCTGATCAGGAACTGACCACCTGACCGCGCATGCAGTGATCACGTGGCTGGTCGTTCACTGATCACGTGTTTATCATACGGTGATCACGTGACTGAGAGGCGCTGATCACGTGACTGTGCCGTCAGTGATCACGTGGCTGAGCAGGCACTGATATCGTGACTGAGCATGCACTGATCATGTGCCGGGAGCCGGGGAGGCATTCCACTCTGGACAAAGGTCATGAGGAAGGAGGCTCGGCATACGCAAATGCGGGATCGAGCCTCAGGAGTCCACCCGGATATTCTCGAGCATCTCCCCCAAAAAAACCGGAGTCTGCCTACTGTATTGCTTTGTGCTCTCACCTCTGATTTCACTGGGGGCTGTCACCCACCACCATCTCGCTCTCTCTGTCAAAGAGTTAACTTAGAGCTCCAATTCATAAAGTTCCTTGTCATTCTTCCCTTTAACTTCCAGCTGAGTCTCCATCTGGAGCACGGAACCCACCACGCTTACTAATTATGCCTGGGCTGCTAAGACCCACTCGAGAAGGTGTCTAGGGTGAGGCACCTTTCGCTATTCGAGAGGGCGCCTGCGGCCTACGTAAGTGGTGCAAACTTCTTGTCTTGAAGTTTGATTGGTCTTCCTCGTAAACCAAGCTACTCAGTCTCTTTTCTCCACCGAATTTTCCTACTGAGCTCCCCTCATACTATTATTCTTGACATTTCTGATTAGCATATAAATATTCGCCTAGGCCATCTCTCCTTCGAATACCCTGGATAATTTGGGGCTGGTCCCCGGCAGGTGGCGACCGAACAGGGACCTCAGGAGGCAAAACTCAAAGAGCTGAGCAGACACGAACCACGCAATCAGCAGGCAATAAGCATGGAGCTCAGCAGTGACGAATCATGCTGCTCAACTGGCAATAATCAAGCACGTGAGCAGGCAGGAATCACGCAGCTCAGCTGGCAATTGTCAAGCAGATGAGCCGACAGGAATCACGCAGCTCAGCTGGCAATTGTCATGCAGATGAGCCGGCAGGAATCACGCAGCTCAGCAGGCCCTGATCACGTGACTCTGCAGGCACTGATCACGTGGCTGATCAAGTCCAGATCACGTGACTGAGCATGCACTGATCACGTGGCTATCATGCACTGATGACGTGGCTGATCGGGCACTGATCACATGGCTCATCATGCACTGATCACGTGTTTATCAGGCAATGATTAGTGACTGACAGGCGCTGATCATGGGACTGTGCACGCACTGATCACGTGGCTATCATGCACTGATCACGTGACTGCGCATGCACTGATGACGTGGCTGTTCGGGCACTGATCACGTGTTTATCAGGCAGTGATCAGTGACTGACAGGCGCTGATCAGGGGACTGTGCACGCATTGATCAGGTGGCTGATCAGGAACTGACCACCTGACCGCGCATGCAGTGATCACGTGGCTGGTCGCTCACTGATCACGTGTTTATCATACGGTGACCACGTGACTGAGAGGCGCTGATCACGTGACTGTGCCGTCAGTGATCACGTGGCTGAGCAGGCACTGATATTGTGACTGAGCATGCACTGATCATGTGCCGGGAGCTGGGGAGGCATTCCACTCTGGACAAAGGTCATGAGGAAGGAGGCTCAGCATACGCAAATGCGGGATCGAGCCCCAGGAGTCCACCCGGATATTCTCGAGCATCTCCCCCCAAAAAAACCGGAGTCTGCCTACTGTATTGCTTTGTGCTCTCACCTCTGATTTCACTGGGGGCTGTCCCCCACCACCATCTCGCTCTCTCTGTCAAAGAGTTAACTTACAGCTCCAATTCATAAAGTTCCTTGTCATTCTTCCCTTTAACTTCCAGCTGAGTCTCCATCTGGAGCGCGGAACCCACCACGCTTACTAATTATGCCTGGGCTGCTAAGACCCACTCGAGAAGGTGTCTAGGGTGAGGCACCTTTCGCTATTCGAGAGGGCGCCTGCGGCCTACGTAAGTGGTGCAAACTTCTTGTCTTGAAGTTTGATTGGTCTTCCGCGTAAACCAAGCTACTCAGTCTCTTTTCTCCACCGAATTTTCCTACTGAGCTCTCCTCATACTATTATTCTTGACATCTCTGATTAGCATATAAATAGTCGCCTAGGCCATCTCTCCTTCGAATACCCTGGATCAGTTGGGGCTGGTCCCCGGCAGGTGGCGACCGAACAGGGACCTCAGGAGGCGATACTCAAAGAGCTGAGCAGACACGAACCACGCAATCAGCAGGCAATAAGCATGGAGCTCAGCAGTGACGAATCATGCTGCTCAACTGGCAATAATCAAGCACGTGACCAGGCAGGAATCACGCAGCTCAGCTGGCAATTGTCAAGCAGATGAGCCGACAGGAATCACGCAGCTCAGCTGGCAATTGTCATGCAGATGAGCCGGCAGGAATCACGCAGCTCAGCAGGCCCTGATCACGTGACTCTGCAGGCACTGATCACGTGGCTGATCAAGTCCAGATCACGTGACTGAGCATGCACTGATCACGTGGCTATCATGCACTGATGACGTGACTGCGCATGCACTGATGACGTGGCTGACCGGGCACTGATCACATGGCTCATCATGCACTGATCACGTGTTTATCAGGCAATGATCAGTGACTGACAGGCGCTGATCATGGGACTGTGCACGCACTGATCACGTGGCTATCATGCACTGATCACGTGACTGCGCATGCACTGATGACGTGGCTGTTCGGGCACTGATCACGTGTTTATCAGGCAGTGATCAGTGACTGACAGGCGCTGATCAGGGGACTGTGCACGCACTGATCAGGTGGCTGATCAGGAACTGACCACCTGACCGCGCATGCAGTGATCACGTGGCTGGTCGTTCACTGATCACGTGTTTATCATACGGTGATCACGTGACTGAGAGGCGCTGATCACGTGACTGTGCCGTCAGTGATCACGTGGCTGAGCATGCACTGATATCGTGACTGAGCATGCACTGATCATGTGCCGGGAGCCGGGGAGGCATTCCACTCTGGACAAAGGTCATGAGGAAGGAGGCTCGGCATACGCAAATGCGGGATCGAGCCTCAGGAGTCCACCCGGATATTCTCGAGCATCTCCCCCAAAAAACCGGAGTCTGCCTACTGTATTGCTTTGTGCTCTCACCTCTGATTTCACTGGGGGCTGTCCCCCACCACCATCTCGCTCTCTCTGTCAAAGAGTTAACTTACAGCTCCAATTCATAAAGTTCCTTGTCATTCTTCCCTTTAACTTCCAGCTGAGTCTCCATCTGGAGCGCGGAACCCACCACGCTTACTAATTATGCCTGGGCTGCTAAGACCCACTCGAGAAGGTGTCTAGGGTGAGGCACCTTTCGCTATTCGAGAGGGCGCCTGCGGCCTACGTAAGTGGTGCAAACTTCTTGTCTTGAAGTTTGATTGGTCTTCCGCGTAAACCAAGCTACTCAGTCTCTTTTCTCCACCGAATTTTCCTACTGAGCTCTCCTCATACTATTATTCTTGACATCTCTGATTAGCATATAAATAGTCGCCTAGGCCATCTCTCCTTCGAATACCCTGGATCAGTTGGGGCTGGTCCCCGGCAGGTGGCGACCGAACAGGGACCTCAGGAGGCAATACTCAAAGAGCTGAGCAGACACGAACCACGCAATCAGCAGGCAATAAGCATGGAGCTCAGCAGTGACGAATCATGCTGCTCAACTGGCAATAATCAAGCACGTGACAAGGCAGGAATCACGCAGCTCAGCTGGCAATTGTCAAGCAGATGAGCCGACAGGAATCACGCAGCTCAGATGGCAATTGTCATGCAGATGAGCCGGCAGGAATCATGCAGCTCCGCAGGCCCCGATCACGTGACTCTGCAGGCACTGATCACGTGGCTGATCAAGTCCAGATCACGTGACTGAGCATGCACTGATCACGTGGCTATCATGCACTGATGACGTGACTGCGCATGCACTGATGACGTGGCTGATCGGGCACTGATCACATGGCTCATCATGCACTGATCACGTGTTTATCAGGCAATGATCAGTAACTGACAGGCGCTGATCATGGGACTGTGCACGCACTGATCACGTGGCTATCATGCACTGATCACGTGACTGCGCATGCACTGATGACGTGGCTGTTCGGGCACTGATCACGTGTTTATCAGGCAGTGATCAGTGACTGACAGGCGCTGATCAGGGGACTGTGCACGCACTGATCAGGTGGCTGATCAGGAACTGACCACCTGACCGCGCATGCAGTGATCACGTGGCTGGTCGCTCACTGATCACGTGTTTATCATACGGTGATCACGTGACTGAGAGGCGCTGATCACGTGACTGTGCCGTCAGTGATCACGTGGCTGAGCAGGCACTGATATCGTGACTGAGCATGCACTGATCATGTGCCGGGAGCCGGGGAGGCATTCCACTCTGGACAAAGGCCATGAGGAAGGAGGCTCGGCATACGCAAATGCGGGATCGAGCCTCAGGAGTCCACCCGGATATTCTCGAGCATCTCCCCCCAAAAAAACCGGAGTCTGCCTACTGTATTGCTTTGTGCTCTCACCTCTGATTTCACTGGGGGCTGTCCCCCACCACCATCTCGCTCTCTCTGTCAAAGAGTTAACTTACAGCTCCAATTCATAAAGTTCCTTGTCATTCTTCCCTTTAACTTCCAGCTGAGTCTCCATCTGGAGCGCGGAACCCACCACGCTTACTAATTATGCCTGGGCTGCTAAGACCCACTCGAGAAGGTGTCTAGGGTGAGGCACCTTTCGCTATTCGAGAGGGCGCCTGCGGCCTACGTAAGTGGTGCAAACTTCTTGTCTTGAAGTTTGATTGGTCTTCCGCGTAAACCAAGCTACTCAGTCTCTTTTCTCCACCGAATTTTCCTACTGAGCTCTCCTCATACTATTATTCTTGACATCTCTGATTAGCATATAAATAGTCGCCTAGGCCATCTCTCCTTCGAATACCCTGGATCAGTTGGGGCTGGTCCCCGGCAGGTGGCGACCGAACAGGGACCTCAGGAGGCAATACTCAAAGAGCTGAGCAGACACGAACCACGCAATCAGCAGGCAATAAGCATGGAGCTCAGCAGTGACGAATCATGCTGCTCAACTGGCAATAATCAAGCACGTGACCAGGCAGGAATCACGCAGCTCAGCTGGCAATTGTCAAGCAGATGAGCCGACAGGAATCACGCAGCTCAGCTGGCAATTGTCATGCAGATGAGCCGGCAGGAATCACGCAGCTCAGCAGGCCCTGATCACGTGACTCTGCAGGCACTGATCACGTGGCTGATCAAGTCCAGATCACGTGACTGAGCATGCACTGATCACGTGGCTATCATGCACTGATGACGTGGCTGATCGGGCACTGATCACATGGCTCATCATGCACTGATCACGTGTTTATCAGGCAATGATCAGTGACTGACAGGCGCTGATCATGGGACTGTGCACGCACTGATCACGTGGCTATCATGCACTGATCACGTGACTGCGCATGCACTGATGACGTGGCTGTTCGGGCACTGATCACGTGTTTATCAGGCAGTGATCAGTGACTGACAGGCGCTGATCAGGGGACTGTGCACGCACTGATCAGGTGGCTGATCAGGAACTGACCACCTGACCGCGCATGCAGTGATCACGTGGCTGGTCGCTCACTGATCACGTGTTTATCATACGGTGATCACGTGACTGAGAGGCGCTGATCACGTGACTGTGCCGTCAGTGATCACGTGGCTGAGCAGGCACTGATATCGTGACTGAGCATGCACTGATCATGTGCCGGGAGCCGGGGAGGCATTCCACTCTGGACAAAGGTCATGAGGAAGGAGGCTCGGCATACGCAAATGCGGGATCGAGCCTCAGGAGTCCACCCGGATATTCTCGAGCATCTCCCCCAAAAACCGGAGTCTGCCTACTGTATTGCTTTGTGCTCTCACCTCTGATTTCACTGGGGGCTGTCCCCCACCACCATCTCGCTCTCTCTGTCAAAGAGTTAACTTACAGCTCCAATTCATAAAGTTCCTTGTCATTCTTCCCTTTAACTTCCAGCTGAGTCTCCATCTGGAGCGCGGAACCCACCACGCTTACTAATTATGCCTGGGCTGCTAAGACCCACTCGAGAAGGTGTCTAGGGTGAGGCACCTTTCGCTATTCGAGAGGGCGCCTGCGGCCTACGTAAGTGGTGCAAACTTCTTGTCTTGAAGTTTGATTGGTCTTCCGCGTAAACCAAGCTACTCAGTCTCTTTTCTCCACCGAATTTTCCTACTGAGCTCTCCTCATACTATTATTCTTGACATCTCTGATTAGCATATAAATAGTCGCCTAGGCCATCTCTCCTTCGAATACCCTGGATCAGTTGGGGCTGGTCCCCGGCAGGTGGCGACCGAACAGGGACCTCAGGAGGCAATACTCAAAGAGCTGAGCAGACACGAACCACGCAATCAGCAGGCAATAAGCATGGAGCTCAGCAGTGACGAATCATGCTGCTCAACTGGCAATAATCAAGCACGTGACCAGGCAGGAATCACGCAGCTCAGCTGGCAATTGTCAAGCAGATGAGCCGACAGGAATCACGCAGCTCAGCTGGCAATTGTCATGCAGATGAGCCGGCAGGAATCACGCAGCTCAGCAGGCCCTGATCACGTGACTCTGCAGGCACTGATCACGTGGCTGATCAAGTCCAGATCACGTGACTGAGCATGCACTGATCACGTGGCTATCATGCACTGATGACGTGGCTGATCGGGCACTGATCACATGGCTCATCATGCACTGATCACGTGTTTATCAGGCAATGATCAGTGACTGACAGGCGCTGATCATGGGACTGTGCACGCACTGATCACGTGGCTATCATGCACTGATCACGTGACTGCGCATGCACTGATGACGTGGCTGTTCGGGCACTGATCACGTGTTTATCAGGCAGTGATCAGTGACTGACAGGCGCTGATCAGGGGACTGTGCACGCACTGATCAGGTGGCTGATCAGGAACTGACCACCTGATCGCGCATGCAGTGATCACGTGGCTGGTCGCTCACTGATCACGTGTTTATCATACGGTGATCACGTGACTGAGAGGCGCTGATCACGTGACTGTGCCGTCAGTGATCACGTGGCTGAGCAGGCACTGATATCGTGACTGAGCATGCACTGATCATGTGCCGGGAGCCGGGGAGGCATTCCACTCTGGACAAAGGTCATGAGGAAGGAGGCTCGGCATACGCAAATGCGGGATCGAGCCTCAGGAGTCCACCCGGATATTCTCGAGCATCTCCCCCCAAAAAAACCGGAGTCTGCCTACTGTATTGCTTTGTGCTCTCACCTCTGATTTCACTGGGGGCTGTCCCCCACCACCATCTCGCTCTCTCTGTCAAAGAGTTAACTTACAGCTCCAATTCATAAAGTTCCTTGTCATTCTTCCCTTTAACTTCCAGCTGAGTCTCCATCTGGAGCGCGGAACCCACCACGCTTACTAATTATGCCTGGGCTGCTAAGACCCACTCGAGAAGGTGTCTAGGGTGAGGCACCTTTCGCTATTCGAGAGGGCGCCTGCGGCCTACGTAAGTGGTGCAAACTTCTTGTCTTGAAGTTTGATTGGTCTTCCGCGTAAACCAAGCTACTCAGTCTCTTTTCTCCACCGAATTTTCCTACTGAGCTCTCCTCATACTATTATTCTTGACATCTCTGATTAGCATATAAATAGTCGCCTAGGCCATCTCTCCTTCGAATACCCTGGATCAGTTGGGGCTGGTCCCCGGCAGGTGGCGACCGAACAGGGACCTCAGGAGGCAATACTCAAAGAGCTGAGCAGACACGAACCACGCAATCAGCAGGCAATAAGCATGGAGCTCAGCAGTGACGAATCATGCTGCTCAACTGGCAATAATCAAGCACGTGACCAGGCAGGAATCACGCAGCTCAGCTGGCAATTGTCAAGCAGATGAGCCGACAGGAATCACGCAGCTCAGCAGGCCCTGATCACGTGACTCTGCAGGCACTGATCACGTGGCTGATCAAGTCCAGATCACGTGACTGAGCATGCACTGATCATGGCTACATGCACTGATGACGTGACTGCGCATGCACTGATGACGTGGCTGATCGGCACTGATCACATGGCTCATCATGCACTGATCACGTGTTTATCAGGCAATGATCAGTGACTGACAGGCGCTGATCATGGGACTGTGCACGCACTGATCACGTGGCTATCATGCACTGATCACGTGACTGCGCATGCACTGATGACGTGGCTGTTCGGGCACTGATCACGTGTTTATCAGGCAGTGATCAGTGACTGACAGGCGCTGATCAGGGGACTGTGCACGCACTGATCAGGTGGCTGATCAGGAACTGACCACCTGACCGCGCATGCAGTGATCACGTGGCTGGTCGCTCACTGATCACGTGTTTATCATACGGTGATCACGCGACTGAGAGGCGCTGATCACGTGACTGTGCCGTCAGTGATCACGTGGCTGAGCAGGCACTGATATCGTGACTGAGCATGCACTGATCATGTGCCGGGAGCCGGGGAGGCATTCCACTCTGGACAAAGGTCATGAGGAAGGAGGCTCGGCATACGCAAATGCGGGATCGAGCCTCAGGAGTCCACCCGGATATTCTCGAGCATCTCCCCCAAAAAACCGGAGTCTGCCTACTGTATTGCTTTGTGCTCTCACCTCTGATTTCACTGGGGGCTGTCCCCCACCACCATCTCGCTCTCTCTGTCAAAGAGTTAACTTACAGCTCCAATTCATAAAGTTCCTTGTCATTCTTCCCTTTAACTTCCAGCTGAGTCTCCATCTGGAGCGCGGAACCCACCACGCTTACTAATTATGCCTGGGCTGCTAAGACCCACTCGAGAAGGTGTCTAGGGTGAGGCACCTTTCGCTATTCGAGAGGGCGCCTGCGGCCTACGTAAGTGGTGCAAACTTCTTGTCTTGAAGTTTGATTGGTCTTCCGCGTAAACCAAGCTACTCAGTCTCTTTTCTCCACCGAATTTTCCTACTGAGCTCTCCTCATACTATTATTCTTGACATCTCTGATTAGCATATAAATAGTCGCCTAGGCCATCTCTCCTTCGAATACCCTGGATCAGTTGGGGCTGGTCCCCGGCAGGTGGCGACCGAACAGGGACCTCAGGAGGCAATACTCAAAGAGCTGAGCAGACACGAACCACGCAATCAGCAGGCAATAAGCATGGAGCTCAGCAGTGACGAATCATGCTGCTCAACTGGCAATAATCAAGCACGTGACCAGGCAGGAATCACGCAGCTCAGCTGGCAATTGTCAAGCAGATGAGCCGACAGGAATCACGCAGCTCAGCTGGCAATTGTCATGCAGATGAGCCGGCAGGAATCACGCAGCTCAGCAGGCCCTGATCACGTGACTCTGCAGGCACTGATCACGTGGCTGATCAAGTCCAGATCACGTGACTGAGCATGCACTGATCACGTGGCTATCATGCACTGATGACGTGACTGCGCATGCACTGATGACGTGGCTGATCGGGCACTGATCACATGGCTCATCATGCACTGATCACGTGTTTATCAGGCAATGATCAGTGACTGACAGGCGCTGATCATGGGACTGTGCACGCACTGATCACGTGGCTATCATGCACTGATCACGTGACTGCGCATGCACTGATGACGTGGCTGTTCGGGCACTGATCACGTGTTTATCAGGCAGTGATCAGTGACTGACAGGCGCTGATCAGGGGACTGTGCACGCACTGATCAGGTGGCTGATCAGGAACTGACCACCTGACCGCGCATGCAGTGATCACGTGGCTGGTCGTTCACTGATCACGTGTTTATCATACGGTGATCACGTGACTGAGAGGCGCTGATCACGTGACTGTGCCGTCAGTGATCACGTGGCTGAGCAGGCACTGATATCGTGACTGAGCATGCACTGATCATGTGCCGGGAGCCGGGGAGGCATTCCACTCTGGACAAAGGTCATGAGGAAGGAGGCTCGGCATACGCAAATGCGGGATCGAGCCTCAGGAGTCCACCCGGATATTCTCGAGCATCTCCCCCAAAAAAACCGGAGTCTGCCTACTGTATTGCTTTGTGCTCTCACCTCTGATTTCACTGGGGGCTGTCCCCCACCACCATCTCGCTCTCTCTGTCAAAGAGTTAACTTACAGCTCCAATTCATAAAGTTCCTTGTCATTCTTCCCTTTAACTTCCAGCTGAGTCTCCATCTGGAGCGCGGAACCCACCACGCTTACTAATTATGCCTGGGCTGCTAAGACCCACTCGAGAAGGTGTCTAGGGTGAGGCACCTTTCGCTATTCGAGAGGGCGCCTGCGGCCTACGTAAGTGGTGCAAACTTCTTGTCTTGAAGTTTGATTGGTCTTCCGCGTAAACCAAGCTACTCAGTCTCTTTTCTCCACCGAATTTTCCTACTGAGCTCTCCTCATACTATTATTCTTGACATCTCTGATTAGCATATAAATAGTCGCCTAGGCCATCTCTCCTTCGAATACCCTGGATCAGTTGGGGCTGGTCCCCGGCAGGTGGCGACCGAACAGGGACCTCAGGAGGCAATACTCAAAGAGCTGAGCAGACACGAACCACGCAATCAGCAGGCAATAAGCATGGAGCTCAGCAGTGACGAATCATGCTGCTCAACTGGCAATAATCAAGCACGTGACCAGGCAGGAATCACGCAGCTCAGCTGGCAATTGTCAAGCAGATGAGCCGACAGGAATCACGCAGCTCAGCTGGCAATTGTCATGCAGATGAGCCGGCAGGAATCACGCAGCTCAGCAGGCCCTGATCACGTGACTCTGCAGGCACTGATCACGTGGCTGATCAAGTCCAGATCACGTGACTGAGCATGCACTGATCACGTGGCTATCATGCACTGATGACGTGACTGCGCATGCACTGATGACGTGGCTGATCGGGCACTGATCACATGGCTCATCATGCACTGATCACGTGTTTATCAGGCAATGATCAGTGACTGACAGGCGCTGATCATGGGACTGTGCACGCACTGATCACGTGGCTATCATGCACTGATCACGTGACTGCGCATGCACTGATGACGTGGCTGTTCGGGCACTGATCACGTGTTTATCAGGCAGTGATCAGTGACTGACAGGCGCTGATCAGGGGACTGTGCACGCACTGATCAGGTGGCTGATCAGGAACTGACCACCTGACCGCGCATGCAGTGATCACGTGGCTGGTCGTTCACTGATCACGTGTTTATCATACGGTGATCACGTGACTGAGAGGCGCTGATCACGTGACTGTGCCGTCAGTGATCACGTGGCTGAGCAGGCACTGATATCGTGACTGAGCATGCACTGATCATGTGCCGGGAGCCGGGGAGGCATTCCACTCTGGACAAAGGTCATGAGGAAGGAGGCTCGGCATACGCAAATGCGGGATCGAGCCTCAGGAGTCCACCCGGATATTCTCGAGCATCTCCCCCAAAAAAACCGGAGTCTGCCTACTGTATTGCTTTGTGCTCTCACCTCTGATTTCACTGGGGGCTGTCCCCCACCACCATCTCGCTCTCTCTGTCAAAGAGTTAACTTACAGCTCCAATTCATAAAGTTCCTTGTCATTCTTCCCTTTAACTTCCAGCTGAGTCTCCATCTGGAGCGCGGAACCCACCACGCTTACTAATTATGCCTGGGCTGCTAAGACCCACTCGAGAAGGTGTCTAGGGTGAGGCACCTTTCGCTATTCGAGAGGGCGCCTGCGGCCTACGTAAGTGGTGCAAACTTCTTGTCTTGAAGTTTGATTGGTCTTCCGCGTAAACCAAGCTACTCAGTCTCTTTTCTCCACCGAATTTTCCTACTGAGCTCTCCTCATACTATTATTCTTGACATCTCTGATTAGCATATAAATAGTCGCCTAGGCCATCTCTCCTTCGAATACCCTGGATCAGTTGGGGCTGGTCCCCGGCAGGTGGCGACCGAACAGGGACCTCAGGAGGCAATACTCAAAGAGCTGAGCAGACACGAACCACGCAATCAGCAGGCAATAAGCATGGAGCTCAGCAGTGACGAATCATGCTGCTCAACTGGCAATAATCAAGCACGTGACCAGGCAGGAATCACGCAGCTCAGCTGGCAATTGTCAAGCAGATGAGCCGACAGGAATCACGCAGCTCAGCTGGCAATTGTCATGCAGATGAGCCGGCAGGAATCACGCAGCTCAGCAGGCCCTGATCACGTGACTCTGCAGGCACTGATCACGTGGCTGATCAAGTCCAGATCACGTGACTGAGCATGCACTGATCACGTGGCTATCATGCACTGATGACGTGACTGCGCATGCACTGATGACGTGGCTGATCGGGCACTGATCACATGGCTCATCATGCACTGATCACGTGTTTATCAGGCAATGATCAGTGACTGACAGGCGCTGATCATGGGACTGTGCACGCACTGATCACGTGGCTATCATGCACTGATCACGTGACTGCGCATGCACTGATGACGTGGCTGTTCGGGCACTGATCACGTGTTTATCAGGCAGTGATCAGTGACTGACAGGCGCTGATCAGGGGACTGTGCACGCACTGATCAGGTGGCTGATCAGGAACTGACCACCTGACCGCGCATGCAGTGATCACGTGGCTGGTCGTTCACTGATCACGTGTTTATCATACGGTGATCACGTGACTGAGAGGCGCTGATCACGTGACTGTGCCGTCAGTGATCACGTGGCTGAGCAGGCACTGATATCGTGACTGAGCATGCACTGATCATGTGCCGGGAGCCGGGGAGGCATTCCACTCTGGACAAAGGTCATGAGGAAGGAGGCTCGGCATACGCAAATGCGGGATCGAGCCTCAGGAGTCCACCCGGATATTCTCGAGCATCTCCCCCAAAAAAACCGGAGTCTGCCTACTGTATTGCTTTGTGCTCTCACCTCTGATTTCACTGGGGGCTGTCCCCCACCACCATCTCGCTCTCTCTGTCAAAGAGTTAACTTACAGCTCCAATTCATAAAGTTCCTTGTCATTCTTCCCTTTAACTTCCAGCTGAGTCTCCATCTGGAGCGCGGAACCCACCACGCTTACTAATTATGCCTGGGCTGCTAAGACCCACTCGAGAAGGTGTCTAGGGTGAGGCACCTTTCGCTATTCGAGAGGGCGCCTGCGGCCTACGTAAGTGGTGCAAACTTCTTGTCTTGAAGTTTGATTGGTCTTCCGCGTAAACCAAGCTACTCAGTCTCTTTTCTCCACCGAATTTTCCTACTGAGCTCTCCTCATACTATTATTCTTGACATCTCTGATTAGCATATAAATAGTCGCCTAGGCCATCTCTCCTTCGAATACCCTGGATCAGTTGGGGCTGGTCCCCGGCAGGTGGCGACCGAACAGGGACCTCAGGAGGCAATACTCAAAGAGCTGAGCAGACACGAACCACGCAATCAGCAGGCAATAAGCATGGAGCTCAGCAGTGACGAATCATGCTGCTCAACTGGCAATAATCAAGCACGTGACCAGGCAGGAATCACGCAGCTCAGCTGGCAATTGTCAAGCAGATGAGCCGACAGGAATCACGCAGCTCAGCTCAGATGGCAATTGTCATGCAGATGAGCCGGCAGGAATCACGCAGCTCAGCAGGCCCTGATCACGTGACTCTGCAGGCACTGATCACGTGGCTGATCAAGTCCAGATCACGTGACTGAGCATGCACTGATCACGTGGCTATCATGCACTGATGACGTGACTGCGCATGCACTGATGACGTGGCTGATCGGGCACTGATCACATGGCTCATCATGCACTGATCACGTGTTTATCAGGCAATGATCAGTGACTGACAGGCGCTGATCATGGGACTGTGCACGCACTGATCACGTGGCTATCATGCACTGATCACGTGACTGCGCATGCACTGATGACGTGGCTGTTCGGGCACTGATCACGTGTTTATCAGGCAGTGATCAGTGACTGACAGGCGCTGATCAGGGGACTGTGCACGCACTGATCAGGTGGCTGATCAGGAACTGACCACCTGACCGCGCATGCAGTGATCACGTGGCTGGTCGCTCACTGATCACGTGTTTATCATACGGTGATCACGTGACTGAGAGGCGCTGATCACGTGACTGTGCCGTCAGTGATCACGTGGCTGAGCAGGCACTGATATCGTGACTGAGCATGCACTGATCATGTGCCGGGAGCCGGGGAGGCATTCCACTCTGGACAAAGGTCATGAGGAAGGAGGCTCGGCATACGCAAATGCGGGATCGAGCCTCAGGAGTCCACCCGGATATTCTCGAGCATCTCCCCCCAAAAAAACCGGAGTCTGCCTACTGTATTGCTTTGTGCTCTCACCTCTGATTTCACTGGGGGCTGTCCCCCACCACCATCTCGCTCTCTCTGTCAAAGAGTTAACTTACAGCTCCAATTCATAAAGTTCCTTGTCATTCTTCCCTTTAACTTCCAGCTGAGTCTCCATCTGGAGCGCGGAACCCACCACGCTTACTAATTATGCCTGGGCTGCTAAGACCCACTCGAGAAGGTGTCTAGGGTGAGGCACCTTTCGCTATTCGAGAGGGCGCCTGCGGCCTACGTAAGTGGTGCAAACTTCTTGTCTTGAAGTTTGATTGGTCTTCCGCGTAAACCAAGCTACTCAGTCTCTTTTCTCCACCGAATTTTCCTACTGAGCTCTCCTCATACTATTATTCTTGACATCTCTGATTAGCATATAAATAGTCGCCTAGGCCATCTCTCCTTCGAATACCCTGGATCAGTTGGGGCTGGTCCCCGGCAGGTGGCGACCGAACAGGGACCTCAGGAGGCAATACTCAAAGAGCTGAGCAGACACGAACCACGCAATCAGCAGGCAATAAGCATGGAGCTCAGCAGTGACGAATCATGCTGCTCAACTGGCAATAATCAAGCACGTGACCAGGCAGGAATCACGCAGCTCAGCTGGCAATTGTCAAGCAGATGAGCCGACAGGAATCACGCAGCTCAGCTGGCAATTGTCATGCAGATGAGCCGGCAGGAATCACGCAGCTCAGCAGGCCCCGATCACGTGACTCTGCAGGCACTGATCACGTGGCTGATCAAGTCCAGATCACGTGACTGAGCATGCACTGATCACGTGGCTATCATGCACTGATGACGTGACTGCGCATGCACTGATGACGTGGCTGATCGGGCACTGATCACATGGCTCATCATGCACTGATCACGTGTTTATCAGGCAATGATCAGTGACTGACAGGCGCTGATCATGGGACTGTGCACGCACTGATCACGTGGCTATCATGCACTGATCACGTGACTGCGCATGCACTGATGACGTGGCTGTTCGGGCACTGATCACGTGTTTATCAGGCAGTGATCAGTGACTGACAGGCGCTGATCAGGGGACTGTGCACGCACTGATCAGGTGGCTGATCAGGAACTGACCACCTGACCGCGCATGCAGTGATCACGTGGCTGGTCGTTCACTGATCACGTGTTTATCATACGGTGATCACGTGACTGAGAGGCGCTGATCACGTGACTGTGCCGTCAGTGATCACGTGGCTGAGCAGGCACTGATATCGTGACTGAGCATGCACTGATCATGTGCCGGGAGCCGGGGAGGCATTCCACTCTGGACAAAGGTCATGAGGAAGGAGGCTCGGCATACGCAAATGCGGGATCGAGCCTCAGGAGTCCACCCGGATATTCTCGAGCATCTCCCCCAAAAAAACCGGAGTCTGCCTACTGTATTGCTTTGTGCTCTCACCTCTGATTTCACTGGGGGCTGTCCCCCACCACCATCTCGCTCTCTCTGTCAAAGAGTTAACTTACAGCTCCAATTCATAAAGTTCCTTGTCATTCTTCCCTTTAACTTCCAGCTGAGTCTCCATCTGGAGCGCGGAACCCACCACGCTTACTAATTATGCCTGGGCTGCTAAGACCCACTCGAGAAGGTGTCTAGGGTGAGGCACCTTTCGCTATTCGAGAGGGCGCCTGCGGCCTACGTAAGTGGTGCAAACTTCTTGTCTTGAAGTTTGATTGGTCTTCCGCGTAAACCAAGCTACTCAGTCTCTTTTCTCCACCGAATTTTCCTACTGAGCTCTCCTCATATTCTTGACATCTCTGATTAGCATATAAATAGTCGCCTAGGCCATCTCTCCTTCGAATACCCTGGATCAGTTGGGGCTGGTCCCCGGCAGGTGGCGAAACCGACAGGACCTCAGGAGGCAATACTCAAGAGCTGAGCAGACACGAACCACGCAATCAGCAGGCAATAAGCATGCAGCTCAGCAGTGACGAATCATGCTGCTCAACTGGCAATAATCAAGCACGTGACCAGGCAGGAATCACGCAGCTCAGCTGGCAATTGTCATGCAGATGAGCCGCAGGAATCACGCAGCTCAGCAGGCCCTGATCACGTGACTCTGCAGGCACTGATCACGTGGCTGATCAAGTCCAGATCACGTGACTGAGCATGCACTGATCACGCTATGATGCACTGACTGATGTCATCGCACTGATCACATGGCTCATCATGCACTGATCACGTGATCAGGCAATGATCATGACAGGCGCTGATCATGGACTGTGCACGCACTGATCACGTGGCTATCATGCACTGATCACGTGACTGCGCATGCACTGATGACGTGGCTGTTCGGCACTGATCACGTGTTTATCAGGCAGTGATCAGTGACTGACAGGCGCTGATCAGGGGACTGTGCACGCACTGATCAGGTGGCTGATCAGGAACTGACCACCTGACCGCGCATGCAGTGATCACGTGGCTGGTCGCTCACTGATCACGTGTTTATCATACGGTGATCACGTGACTGAGAGGCGCTGATCACGTGACTGTGCCGTCAGTGATCACGTGGCTGAGCAGGCACTGATATCGTGACTGAGCATGCACTGATCATGTGCCGGGAGCCGGGGAGGCATTCCACTCTGGACAAAGGTCATGAGGAAGGAGGCACGGCATACGCAAATGCGGGATCGAGCCTCAGGAGTCCACCCGGATATTCTCGAGCATCTCCCCCCCCAAAAAACCGGAGTCTGTCTACTGTATTGCTTTGTGCTCTCACCTCTGATTTCACTGGGGCTGTCCCCCACCACCATCTCGCTCTCTCTGTCAAAGAGTTAACTTACAGCTCCAATTCATAAAGTTCCTTGTCATTCTTCCCTTTAACTTCCAGCTGAGTCTCCATCTGGAGCGTGGAACCCACCACGCTTACTAATTATGCCTGGGCTGCTAAGACCCACTCGAGAAGGTGTCTAGGGTGAGGCACCTTTCGCTATTCGAGAGGGCGCCTGCGGCCTACGTAAGTGGTGCAAACTTCTTGTCTTGAAGTTTGATTGGTCTTCCGCGTAAACCAAGCTACTCAGTCTCTTTTCTCCACCGAATTTTCCTACTGAGCTCTCCTCATACTATTATTCTTGACATCTCTGATTAGCATATAAATAGTCGCCTAGGCCATCTCTCCTTCGAATACCCTGGATCAGTTGGGGCTGGTCCCCGGCAGGTGGCGACCGAACAGGGTCCTCAGGAGGCAATACTCAAATAGCTGAGCAGACACGAACCACGCAACCAGCAGGCAATAAGCATGGAGCTCAGCAGTGCGAATCAATGCTGCTCAACTGGCAAGAATCAAGCACGTGACCAGGCAGGAATCACGCAGCTCAGCTGGCAATTGTCAAGCAGATGAGCCGGCAGGCAATCACTGCAAGCTGATCACGTGACTGACAGGCACTGATCACGTGGCTGATCATGCACTGATCACGTGACTGCGCATGCACTGATGACGTGGCTGATCGGGCACTGATCACATGGCTCATCATGCACTGATCACGTGTTTATCAGGCAATGATCAGTGACTGACAGGCGCTGATCATGGGACTGTGCACGCACTGATCACGTGGCTATCATGCACTGATCACGTGACTGCGCATGCACTGATGACGTGGCTGTTCGGGCACTGATCACGTGTTTATCAGGCAGTGATCAGTGACTGACAGGCGCTGATCAGGGGACTGTGCACGCACTGATCAGGTGGCTGATCAGGAACTGACCACCTGACCGCGCATGCAGTGATCACGTGGCTGGTCGTTCACTGATCACGTGTTTATCATACGGTGATCACGTGACTGAGAGGCGCTGATCACGTGACTGTGCCGTCAGTGATCACGTGGCTGAGCAGGCACTGATATCGTGACTGAGCATGCACTGATCATGTGCCGGGAGCCGGGGAGGCATTCCACTCTGACAAAGGTCATGAGGAAGGAGGCTCGGCATACGCAAATGCGGGATCGAGCCTCAGGAGTCCACCCGGATATTCTCGAGCATCTCCCCCCAAAAACCGGAGTCTGCCTACTGTATTGCTTTGTGCTCTCACCTCTGATTTCACTGGGGGCTGTCCCCCACCACCATCTCGCTCTCTCTGTCAAAGAGTTAACTTACAGCTCCAATTCATAAAGTTCCTTGTCATTCTTCCCTTTAACTTCCAGCTGAGTCTCCATCTGGAGCGCGGAACCCACCACGCTTACTAATTATGCCTGGGCTGCTAAGACCCACTCGAGAAGGTGTCTAGGGTGAGGCACCTTCGCTATTCGAGAGGGCGCCTGCGGCCTACGTAAGTGGTGCAAACTTCTTGTCTTGAAGTTTGATTGGTCTTCCGCGTAAACCAAGCTACTCAGTCTCTTTTCTCCACCGAATTTTCCTACTGAGCTCTCCTCATACTATTATTCTTGACATCTCTGATTAGCATATAAATAGTCGCCTAGGCCATCTCTCCTTCGAATACCCTGGATCAGTTGGGGCTGGTCCCCGGCAGGTGGCGACCGAACAGGGACCTCAGGAGGCAATACTCAAAGAGCTGAGCAGACACGAACCACGCAATCAGCAGGCAATAAGCATGGAGCTCAGCAGTGACGAATCATGCTGCTCAACTGGCAATAATCAAGCACGTGACCAGGCAGGAATCACGCAGCTCAGCTGGCAATTGTCAAGCAGATGAGCCGACAGGAATCACGCAGCTCAGCTGGCATTGTCATGCAGATGAGCCGGCAGGAATCACGCAGCTCAACAGGCCCTGAACACGTGACTCTGCAGGCACTGATCACGTGGCTGATCAAGTCCAGATCACGTGACTGAGCATGCACTGATCACGTGGCTATCATGCACTGATGACGTGACTGATGCACTGATCTGATCGGGCACTGATCACATGGCTCATCATGCACTGATCACGTGTTTATCAGGCAATGATCAGTGACTGACAGGCGCTGATCATGGGACTGTGCACGCACTGATCACGTGGCTATCATGCACTGATCACGTGACTGCGCATGCACTGATGACGTGGCTGTTCGGCACTGATCACGTGTTTATCAGGCAGTGATCAGTGACTGACAGGCGCTGATCAGGGGACTGTGCACGCACTGATCAGGTGGCTGATCAGGAACTGACCACCTGACCGCGCATGCAGTGATCACGTGGCTGGTCGTTCACTGATCACGTGTTTATCATACGGTGATCACGTGACTGAGAGGCGCTGATCACGTGACTGTGCCGTCAGTGATCACGTGGCTGAGCAGGCACTGATATCGTGACTGAGCATGCACTGATCATGTGCCGGGAGCCGGGGAGGCATTCCACTCTGGACAAAGGTCATGAGGAAGGAGGCTCGGCATACGCAAATGCGGGATCGAGCCTCAGGAGTCCACCCGGATATTCTCGAGCATCTCCCCCAAAAAAACCGGAGTCTGCCTACTGTATTGCTTTGTGCTCTCACCTCTGATTTCACTGGGGGCTGTCCCCCACCACCATCTCGCTCTCTCTGTCAAAGAGTTAACTTACAGCTCCAATTCATAAAGTTCCTTGTCATTCTTCCCTTTAACTTCCAGCTGAGTCTCCATCTGGAGCGCGGAACCCACCACGCTTACTAATTATGCCTGGGCTGCTAAGACCCACTCGAGAAGGTGTCTAGGGTGAGGCACCTTTCGCTATTCGAGAGGGCGCCTGCGGCCTACGTAAGTGGTGCAAACTTCTTGTCTTGAAGTTTGATTGGTCTTCCGCGTAAACCAAGCTACTCAGTCTCTTTTCTCCACCGAATTTTCCTACTGAGCTCTCCTCATACTATTATTCTTGACATCTCTGATTAGCATATAAATAGTCGCCTAGGCCATCTCTCCTTCAATACCCTGGATCAGTTGGGGCTGGTCCCCGGCAGGTGGCGACCGAACAGGGACCTCAGGAGGCAATACTCAAAGAGCTGAGCAGACACGAACCACGCAATCAGCAGGCAATAAGCATGGAGCTCAGCAGTGACGAATCATGCTGCTCAACTGGCAATAATCAAGCACGTGACCAGGCAGGAATCACGCAGCTCAGCTGGCAATTGTCAAGCAGATGAATCACGCAGCTCAGCTGGCATTGTCATGCAGATGAGCCGGCAGGAATCACGCAGCTCAGCAGGCCCTGATCACGTGACTCTGCAGGCACTGATCACGTGGCTGATCAAGTCCAGATCACGTGACTGAGCATGCACTGATCACGGGCTATCATGCACTGATGACGTGACATGTGATCGGGCTGATCGCACTGATCACATGGCTCATCATGCACTGATCACGTTTATCAGGCAATGATCAGTGACTGACAGGCGCTGATCATGGGACTGTGCACGCACTGATCACGTGGCTATCATGCACTGATCACGTGACTGCGCATGCACTGATGACGTGGCTGTTCGGGCACTGATCACGTGTTTATCAGGCAGTGATCAGTGACTGACAGGCGCTGATCAGGGGACTGTGCACGCACTGATCAGGTGGCTGATCAGGAACTGACCACCTGACCGCGCATGCAGTGATCACGTGGCTGGTCGTTCACTGATCACGTGTTTATCATACGGTGATCACGTGACTGAGAGGCGCTGATCACGTGACTGTGCCGTCAGTGATCACGTGGCTGAGCAGGCACTGATATCGTGACCGAGCATGCACTGATCATGTGCCGAGCCGGGAGGCATTCCACTCTGGACAAAGGTCATGAGGAAGGAGGCTCGGCATACGCAAATGCGGGATCGAGCCTCAGGAGTCCACCCGGATATTCTCGAGCATCTCCCCCAAAACCAGAGTCTGCCTACTGTATTGCTTTGTGCTCTCAACTCTGATTTCACTGGGGGCTGTCCCCCACCACCATCTCGCTCTCTCTGTCAAAGAGTTAACTTACAGCTCCAATTCATAAAGTTCCTTGTCATTCTTCCCTTTAACTTCCAGCTGAGTCTCCATCTGGAGCGCGGAACCCACCACGCTTACTAATTATGCCTGGGCTGCTAAGACCCACTCGAGAAGGTGTCTAGGTGAGGCACCTTTCGCTATTCGAGAGGCGCCTGCGGCCTACGTAAGTGGTGCAAACTTCTTGTCTTGAAGTTTGATTGGTCTTCCGCGTAAACCAAGCTACTCAGTCTCTTTTCTCCACCGAATTTTCCTACTGAGCTCTCCTCATACTATTATTCTTGACATCTCTGATTAGCATATAAATAGTCGCCTAGGCCATCTCTCCTTCGAATACCCTGGATCAGTTGGGGCTGGTCCCCGGCAGGTGGCGACCGAACAGGGACCTCAGGAGGCAATACTCAAAGAGCTGAGCAGACACGAACTACGCAATCAGCAGGCAATAAGCATGGAGCTCAGCAGTGACGAATCATGCTGCTCAACTGGCAATAATCAAGCACGTGACCAGGCAGGAATCACGCAGCTCAGCTGGCAATTGTCAAGCAGATGAGCCGACAGGAATCACGCAGCTCAGCAGGCCCTGATCACGTGACTCTGCAGGCACTGATCACGTGGCTGATCAAGTCCAGATCACGTGACTGAGCATGCACTGATCACGTGGCTATCATGCACTGATGACGTGACTGCGCATGCACTGATGACGTGGCTGATCGGGCACTGATCACATGGCTCATCATGCACTGATCACGTGTTTATCAGGCAATGATCAGTGACTGACAGGCGCTGATCATGGGACTGTGCACGACTGATCACGTGGCTATCATGCACTGATCACGTGACTGCGCATGCACTGATGACGTGGCTGTTCGGGCACTGATCACGTGTTTATCAGGCAGTGATCAGTGACTGACAGGCGCTGATCAGGGGACTGTGCACGCACTGATCAGGTGGCTGATCAGGAACTGACCACCTGACCGCGCATGCAGTGATCACGTGGCTGGTCGTTCACTGATCACGTGTTTATCATACGGTGATCACGTGACTGAGAGCGCTGATCACGTGACTGTGCCGTCAGTGATCACGTGGCTGAGCAGGCACTGATATCGTGACTGAGCATGCACTGATCATGTGCCGGGAGCCGGGGAGGCATTCCACTCTGGACAAAGGTCATGAGGAAGGAGGCTCGGCATACGCAAATGCGGGATCGAGCCTCAGGAGTCCACCCGGATATTCTCGAGCATCTCCCCAAAACCGGAGTCTGCCTACTGTATTGCTTTGTGCTCTCACCTCTGATTTCACTGGGGGCTGTCCCCCACCACCATCTCGCTCTCTCTGTCAAAGAGTTAACTTACAGCTCCAATTCATAAAGTTCCTTGTCATTCTTCCCTTTAACTTCCAGCTGAGTCTCCATCTGGAGCGCGGAACCCACCACGCTTACTAATTATGCCTGGGCTGCTAAGACCCACTCGAGAAGGTGTCTAGGGTGAGGCACCTTTCGCTATTCGAGAGGGCGCCTGCGGCCTACGTAAGTGGTGCAAACTTCTTGTCTTGAAGTTTGATTGGTCTTCCGCGTAAACCAAGCTACTCAGTCTCTTTTCTCCACCGAATTTTCCTACTGAGCTCTCCTCATACTATTATTCTTGACATCTCTGATTAGCATATAAATAGTCGCCTAGGCCATCTCTCCTTCGAATACCCTGGATCAGTTGGGGCTGGTCCCCGGCAGGTGGCGACCGAACAGGGACCTCAGGAGGCAATACTCAAAGAGCTGAGCAGACACGAACCACGCAATCAGCAGGCAATAAGCATGGAGCTCAGCAGTGACGAATCATGCTGCTCAACTGGCAATAATCAAGCACGTGACCAGGCAGGAATCACGCAGCTCAGCTGGCAATTGTCAAGCAGATGAGCCGACAGGAATCACGCAGCTCAGCTGGCAATTGTCATGCAGATGAGCCGGCAGGAATCACGCAGCTCAGCAGGCCCTGATCACGTGACTCTGCAGGCACTGATCACGTGGCTGATCAAGTCACAGATCACGTGACTGAGCATGCACTGATCACGTGGCTATCATGCACTGATGACGTGACTTGCGCATGCACTATGACGTGGCTGATCGGCACTGATCATCATGCACTGATCATGCACTGATCACTGTGTTTATCAGGCAGTGATCAGACGTGACTGAGAGGCGCTGATCACGGATGACTGATGCGCATGCAGTGATCACGTGGCTGAGCATGCACTGATGATCGTGACTGTCAGTGGCATGCACACTGATCATGCTGCCGGGAGCCGGGGAGGCATTCCAATCTGGACAAAGGTCATGAGGAAGGAGGCTCGGCATACGCAAATGCGGGATCGAGCCTCAGAGTCCACCCGGATATTCTCGAGCATCTCCCCCAAAACCAGAGTCTGCCTACTGTATTGCTTTGTGCTCTCACCTCTGATTTCACTGGGGGCTGTCCCCCACCACCATCTCGCTCTCTCTGTCAAAGAGTTAACTTACAGCTCCAATTCATAAAGTTCCTTGTCATTCTTCCCTTTAACTTCCAGCTGAGTCTCCATCTGGAGCGCGGAACCCACCACGCTTACTAATTATGCCTGGGCTGCTAAGACCCACTCGAGAAGGTGTCTAGGGTGAGGCACCTTTCGCTATTCGAGAGGGCGCCTGCGGCCTACGTAAGTGGTGCAAACTTCTTGTCTTGAAGTTTGATTGGTCTTCCGCGTAAACCAAGCTACTCAGTCTCTTTTCTCCACCGAATTTTCCTACTGAGCTCTCCTCATACTATTATTCTTGACATCTCTGATTAGCATATAAATAGTCGCCTAGGCCATCTCTCCTTCGAATACCCTGGATCAGTTGGGGCTGGTCCCCGGCAGGTGGCGACCGAACAGGGACCTCAGGAGGCAATACTCAAAGAGCTGAGCAGACACGAACCACGCAATCAGCAGGCAATAAGCATGGAGCTCAGCAGTGACGAATCATGCTGCTCAACTGGCAATAATCAAGCACGTGACCAGGCAGGAATCACGCAGCTCAGCTGGCAATTGTCAAGCAGATGAGCCGACAGGAATCACGCAGCTCAGCTGGCAATTGTCATGCAGATGAGCCGGCAGGAATCACGCAGCTCAGCAGGCCCTGATCACGTGACTCTGCAGGCACTGATCACGTGGCTGATCAAGTCCAGATCACGTGACTGAGCATGCACTGATCACGTGGCTATCATGCACTGATGACGTGACTGCGCATGCACTGATGACGTGGCTGATCGGGCACTGATCACATGGCTCATCATGCACTGATCACGTGTTTATCAGGCAATGATCAGTGACTGACAGGCGCTGATCATGGGACTGTGCACGCACTGATCACGTGGCTATCATGCACTGATCACGTGACTGCGCATGCACTGATGACGTGGCTGTTCGGCACTGATCACGTGTTTATCAGGCAGTGATCAGTGACTGACAGGCGCTGATCAGGGGACTGTGCACGCACTGATCAGGTGGCTGATCAGGAACTGACCACCTGACCGCGCATGCAGTGATCACGTGGCTGGTCGTTCACTGATCACGTGTTTATCATACGGTGATCACGTGACTGAGAGGCGCTGATCACGTGACTGTGCCGTCAGTGATCACGTGGCTGAGCAGGCACTGATATCGTGACTGAGCATGCACTGATCATGTGCCGGGAGCCGGGGAGGCATTCCACTCTGGACAAAGGTCATGAGGAAGGAGGCTCGGCATACGCAAATGCGGGATCGAGCCTCAGGAGTCCACCCGGATATTCTCGAGCATCTCCCCCCCAAAAAAACCGGAGTCTGCCTACTGTATTGCTTTGTGCTCTCACCTCTGATTTCACTGGGGGCTGTCCCCCACCACCATCTCGCTCTCTCTGTCAAAGAGTTAACTTACAGCTCCAATTCATAAAGTTCCTTGTCATTCTTCCCTTTAACTTCCAGCTGAGTCTCCATCTGGAGCGCGGAACCCACCACGCTTACTAATTATGCCTGGGCTGCTAAGACCCACTCGAGAAGGTGTCTAGGTGAGGCACCTTTCGCTATTCGAGAGGGCGCCTGCGGCCTACGTAAGTGGTGCAAACTTCTTGTCTTGAAGTTTGATTGGTCTTCCGCGTAAACCAAGCTACTCAGTCTCTTTTCTCCACCGAATTTTCCTACTGAGCTCTCCTCATACTATTATTCTTGACATCTCTGATTAGCATATAAATAGTCGCCTAGGCCATCTCTCCTTCGAATACCCTGGATCAGTTGGGGCTGGTCCCCGGCAGGTGGCGACCGAACAGGGACCTCAGGAGGCAATACTCAAAGAGCTGAGCAGACACGAACCACGCAATCAGCAGGCAATAAGCATGGAGCTCAGCAGTGACGAATCATGCTGCTCAACTGGCAATAATCAAGCACGTGACCAGGCAGGAATCACGCAGCTCAGCTGGCAATTGTCAAGCAGATGAGCCGACAGGAATCACGCAGCTCAGATGGCAATTGTCATGCAGATGAGCCGGCAGGAATCACGCAGCTCAGCAGGCCCTGATCACGTGACTCTGCAGGCACTGATCACGTGGCTGATCAAGTCCAGATCACGTGACTGAGCATGCACTGATCACGTGGCTATCATGCACTGATGACGTGACTGCGCATGCACTGATGACGTGGCTGATCAGGCACTGATCACATGGCTCATCATGCACTGATCACGTGTTTATCAGGCAATGATCAGTGACTGACAGGCGCTGATCATGGGACTGTGCACGCACTGATCACGTGGCTATCATGCACTGATCACGTGACTGCGCATGCACAGGCACTGATCACGTGTTTATCAGGCAGTGATCAGTGACTGACAGGCGCTGATCAGGGACTGTGCACGCACTGATCAGGTGGCTGATCAGGAACTGACCACCTGACCGCGCATGCAGTGATCACGTGGCTGGTCGTTCACTGATCACGTGTTTATCATACGGTGATCACGTGACTGAGAGGCGCTGATCACGTGACTGTGCCGTCAGTGATCACGTGGCTGAGCAGGCACTGATATCGTGACTGAGCATGCACTGATCATGTGCCGGAGCCGGGAGGCATTCCACTCTGGACAAAGGTCATGAGGAAGGAGGCTCGGCATACGCAAATGCGGGATCGAGCCTCAGGAGTCCACCCGATATTCTCGAGCATCTCCCAAAAAACCGGAGTCTGCCTACTGTATTGCTTTGTGCTCTCACCTCTGATTTCACTGGGGGCTGTCCCCCACCACCATCTCGCTCTCTCTGTCAAAGAGTTAACTTACAGCTCCAATTCATAAAGTTCCTTGTCATTCTTCCCTTTAACTTCCAGCTGAGTCTCCATCTGGAGCGCGGAACCCACCACGCTTACTAATTATGCCTGGGCTGCTAAGACCCACTCGAGAAGGTGTCTAGGTGAGGCACCTTTCGCTATTCGAGAGGGCGCCTGCGGCCTACGTAAGTGGTGCAAACTTCTTGTCTTGAAGTTTGATTGGTCTTCCGCGTAAACCAAGCTACTCAGTCTCTTTCCACCGAATTTTCCTACTGAGCTCTCCTCATACTATTATTCTTGACATCTCTGATTAGCATATAAATAGTCGCCTAGGCCATCTCTCCTTCGAATACCCTGGATCAGTTGGGGCTGGTCCCCGGCAGGTGGCGACCGAACAGGGACCTCAGGAGGCAATACTCAAAGAGCTGAGCAGACACGAACCACGCAATCAGCAGGCAATAAGCATGGAGCTCAGCAGTGACGAATCATGCTGCTCAACTGGCAATAATCAAGCACGTGACCAGGCAGGAATCACGCAGCTCAGCTGGCAATTGTCAAGCAGATGAGCCGACAGGAATCACGCAGCTCAGCTGGCAATTGTCATGCAGATGAGCCGGCAGGAATCACGCAGCTCAGCAGGCCCTGATCACGTGACTCTGCAGGCACTGATCACGTGGCTGATCAAGTCCAGATCACGTGACTGAGCATGCACTGATCACGTGGCTATCATGCACTGATGACGTGACTGCGCATGCACTGATGACGTGGCTGATCGGGCACTGATCACATGGCTCATCATGCACTGATCACGTGTTTATCAGGCAATGATCAGTGACTGACAGGCGCTGATCATGGGACTGTGCACGCACTGATCACGTGGCTATCATGCACTGATCACGTGACTGCGCATGCACTGATGACGTGGCTGTTCGGGCACTGATCACGTGTTTATCAGGCAGTGATCAGTGACTGACAGGCGCTGATCAGGGGACTGTGCACGCACTGATCAGGTGGCTGATCAGGAACTGACCACCTGACCGCGCATGCAGTGATCACGTGGCTGGTCGTTCACTGATCACGTGTTTATCATACGGTGATCACGCGACTGAGAGGCGCTGATCACGTGACTGTGCCGTCAGTGATCACGTGGCTGAGCAGGCACTGATATCGTGACTGAGCATGCACTGATCATGTGCCGGGAGCCGGGGAGGCATTCCACTCTGGACAAAGGTCATGAGGAAGGAGGCTCGGCATACGCAAATGCGGGATCGAGCCTCAGGAGTCCACCCGGATATTCTCGAGCATCTCCCCCCAAAAAAACCGGAGTCTGCCTACTGTATTGCTTTGTGCTCTCACCTCTGATTTCACTGGGGGCTGTCCCCCACCACCATCTCGCTCTCTCTGTCAAAGAGTTAACTTACAGCTCCAATTCATAAAGTTCCTTGTCATTCTTCCCTTTAACTTCCAGCTGAGTCTCCATCTGGAGCGCGGAACCCACCACGCTTACTAATTATGCCTGGGCTGCTAAGACCCACTCGAGAAGGTGTCTAGGGTGAGGCACCTTTCGCTATTCGAGAGGCGCCTGCGGCCTACGTAAGTGGTGCAAACTTCTTGTCTTGAAGTTTGATTGGTCTTCCGCGTAAACCAAGCTACTCAGTCTCTTTTCTCCACCGAATTTTCCTACTGAGCTCTCCTCATACTATTATTCTTGACATCTCTGATTAGCATATAAATAGTCGCCTAGGCCATCTCTCCTTCGAATACCCTGGATCAGTTGGGGCTGGTCCCCGGCAGGTGGCGACCGAACAGGGACCTCAGGAGGCAATACTCAAAGAGCTGAGCAGACACGAACCACGCAATCAGCAGGCAATAAGCATGGAGCTCAGCAGTGACGAATCATGCTGCTCAACTGGCAATAATCAAGCACGTGACCAGGCAGGAATCACGCAGCTCAGCTGGCAATTGTCAAGCAGATGAGCCGACAGGAATCACGCAGCTCAGCTGGCAATTGTCATGCAGATGAGCCGGCAGGAATCACGCAGCTCAGCAGGCCCTGATCACGTGACTCTGCAGGCACTGATCACGTGGCTGATCAAGTCCAGATCACGTGACTGAGCATGCACTGATCACGTGGCTATCATGCACTGATGACGTGACTGCGCATGCACTGATGACGTGGCTGATCGGGCACTGATCACATGGCTCATCATGCACTGATCACGTGTTTATCAGGCAATGATCAGTGACTGACAGGCGCTGATCATGGGACTGTGCACGCACTGATCACGTGGCTATCATGCACTGATCACGTGACTGCGCATGCACTGATGACGTGGCTGTTCGGGCACTGATCACGTGTTTATCAGGCAGTGATCAGTGACTGACAGGCGCTGATCAGGGGACTGTGCACGCACTGATCAGGTGGCTGATCAGGAACTGACCACCTGACCGCGCATGCAGTGATCACGTGGCTGGTCGTTCACTGATCACGTGTTTATCATACGGTGATCACGTGACTGAGAGGCGCTGATCACGTGACTGTGCCGTCAGTGATCACGTGGCTGAGCAGGCACTGATATCGTGACTGAGCATGCACTGATCATGTGCCGGGAGCCGGGGAGGCATTCCACTCTGGACAAAGGTCATGAGGAAGGAGGCTCGGCATACGCAAATGCGGGATCGAGCCTCAGGAGTCCACCCGGATATTCTCGAGCATCTCCCCCCAAAAAACCGGAGTCTGCCTACTGTATTGCTTTGTGCTCTCACCTCTGATTTCACTGGGGGCTGTCCCCCACCACCATCTCGCTCTCTCTGTCAAAGAGTTAACTTACAGCTCCAATTCATAAAGTTCCTTGTCATTCTTCCCTTTAACTTCCAGCTGAGTCTCCATCTGGAGCGCGGAACCCACCACGCTTACTAATTATGCCTGGGCTGCTAAGACCCACTCGAGAAGGTGTCTAGGGTGAGGCACCTTTCGCTATTCGAGAGGGCGCCTGCGGCCTACGTAAGTGGTGCAAACTTCTTGTCTTGAAGTTTGATTGGTCTTCCGCGTAAACCAAGCTACTCAGTCTCTTTTCTCCACCGAATTTTCCTACTGAGCTCTCCTCATACTATTATTCTTGACATCTCTGATTAGCATATAAATAGTCGCCTAGGCCATCTCTCCTTCGAATACCCTGGATCAGTTGGGGCTGGTCCCCGGCAGGTGGCGACCGAACAGGGACCTCAGGAGGCAATACTCAAAGAGCTGAGCAGACACGAACCACGCAATCAGCAGGCAATAAGCATGGAGCTCAGCAGTGACGAATCATGCTGCTCAACTGGCAATAATCAAGCACGTGACCAGGCAGGAATCACGCAGCTCAGCTGGCAATTGTCAAGCAGATGAGCCGACAGGAATCACGCAGCTCAGATGGCAATTGTCATGCAGATGAGCCGGCAGGAATCACGCAGCTCAGCAGGCCCTGATCACGTGACTCTGCAGGCACTGATCACGTGGCTGATCAAGTCCAGATCACGTGACTGAGCATGCACTGATCACGTGGCTATCATGCACTGATGACGTGACTGCGCATGCACTGATGACGTGGCTGATCGGGCACTGATCACATGGCTCATCATGCACTGATCACGTGTTTATCAGGCAATGATCAGTGACTGACAGGCGCTGATCATGGGACTGTGCACGCACTGATCACGTGGCTATCATGCACTGATCACGTGACTGCGCATGCACTGATGACGTGGCTGTTCGGGCACTGATCACGTGTTTATCAGGCAGTGATCAGTGACTGACAGGCGCTGATCAGGGGACTGTGCACGCACTGATCAGGTGGCTGATCAGGAACTGACCACCTGACCGCGCATGCAGTGATCACGTGGCTGGTCGCTCACTGATCACGTGTTTATCATACGGTGATCACGTGACTGAGAGGCGCTGATCACGTGACTGTGCCGTCAGTGATCACGTGGCTGAGCAGGCACTGATATCGTGACTGAGCATGCACTGATCATGTGCCGGGAGCCGGGGAGGCATTCCACTCTGGACAAAGGTCATGAGGAAGGAGGCTCGGCATACGCAAATGCGGGATCGAGCCTCAGGAGTCCACCCGGATATTCTCGAGCATCCCCCCCAAAAAACCGGAGTCTGCCTACTGTATTGCTTTGTGCTCTCACCTCTGATTTCACTGGGGGCTGTCCCCCACCACCATCTCGCTCTCTCTGTCAAAGAGTTAACTTACAGCTCCAATTCATAAAGTTCCTTGTCATTCTTCCCTTTAACTTCCAGCTGAGTCTCCATCTGGAGCGCGGAACCCACCACGCTTACTAATTATGCCTGGGCTGCTAAGACCCACTCGAGAAGGTGTCTAGGGTGAGGCACCTTTCGCTATTCGAGAGGGCGCCTGCGGCCTACGTAAGTGGTGCAAACTTCTTGTCTTGAAGTTTGATTGGTCTTCCGCGTAAACCAAGCTACTCAGTCTCTTTTCTCCACCGAATTTTCCTACTGAGCTCTCCTCATACTATTATTCTTGACATCTCTGATTAGCATATAAATAGTCGCCTAGGCCATCTCTCCTTCGAATACCCTGGATCAGTTGGGGCTGGTCCCCGGCAGGTGGCGACCGAACAGGGACCTCAGGAGGCAATACTCAAAGAGCTGAGCAGACACGAACCACGCAATCAGCAGGCAATAAGCATGGAGCTCAGCAGTGACGAATCATGCTGCTCAACTGGCAATAATCAAGCACGTGACCAGGCAGGAATCACGCAGCTCAGCTGGCAATTGTCAAGCAGATGAGCCGACAGGAATCACGCAGCTCAGATGGCAATTGTCATGCAGATGAGCCGGCAGGAATCACGCAGCTCAGCAGGCCCTGATCACGTGACTCTGCAGGCACTGATCACGTGGCTGATCAAGTCCAGATCACGTGACTGAGCATGCACTGATCACGTGGCTATCATGCACTGATGACGTGACTGCGCATGCACTGATGACGTGGCTGATCAGGCACTGATCACATGGCTCATCATGCACTGATCACGTGTTTATCAGGCAATGATCAGTGACTGACAGGCGCTGATCATGGGACTGTGCACGCACTGATCACGTGGCTATCATGCACTGATCACGTGACTGCGCATGCACCGATGACGTGGCTGTTCGGGCACTGATCACGTGTTTATCAGGCAGCGATCAGTGACTGACAGGCGCTGATCAGGGGACTGTGCACGCACTGATCAGGTGGCTGATCAGGAACTGATCACCTGACCGCGCATGCAGTGATCACGTGGCTGGTCGCTCACTGATCACGTGTTTATCATACGGTGATCACGTGACTGAGAGGCGCTGATCACGTGACTGTGCCGTCAGTGATCACGTGGCTGAGCAGGCACTGATATCGTGACTGAGCATGCACTGATCATGTGCCGGGAGCCGGGGAGGCATTCCACTCTGGACAAAGGTCATGAGGAAGGAGGCTCGGCATACGCAAATGCGGGATCGAGCCTCAGGAGTCCACCCGGATATTCTCGAGCATCTCCCCCCAAAAAAACCGGAGTCTGCCTACTGTATTGCTTTGTGCTCTCACCTCTGATTTCACTGGGGGCTGTCCCCCACCACCATCTCGCTCTCTCTGTCAAAGAGTTAACTTACAGCTCCAATTCATAAAGTTCCTTGTCATTCTTCCCTTTAACTTCCAGCTGAGTCTCCATCTGGAGCGCGGAACCCACCACGCTTACTAATTATGCCTGGGCTGCTAAGACCCACTCGAGAAGGTGTCTAGGGTGAGGCACCTTTCGCTATTCGAGAGGGCGCCTGCGGCCTACGTAAGTGGTGCAAACTTCTTGTCTTGAAGTTTGATTGGTCTTCCGCGTAAACCAAGCTACTCAGTCTCTTTTCTCCACCGAATTTTCCTACTGAGCTCTCCTCATACTATTATTCTTGACATCTCTGATTAGCATATAAATAGTCGCCTAGGCCATCTCTCCTTCGAATACCCTGGATCAGTTGGGGCTGGTCCCCGGCAGGTGGCGACCGAACAGGGACCTCAGGAGGCAATACTCAAAGAGCTGAGCAGACACGAACCACGCAATCAGCAGGCAATAAGCATGGAGCTCAGCAGTGACGAATCATGCTGCTCAACTGGCAATAATCAAGCACGTGACCAGGCAGGAATCACGCAGCTCAGCTGGCAATTGTCAAGCAGATGAGCCGACAGGAATCACGCAGCTCAGCTGGCAATTGTCATGCAGATGAGCCGGCAGGAATCACGCAGCTCAGCAGGCCCTGATCACGTGACTCTGCAGGCACTGATCACGTGGCTGATCAAGTCCAGATCACGTGACTGAGCATGCACTGATCACGTGGCTATCATGCACTGATGACGTGACTGCGCATGCACTGATGACGTGGCTGATCGGGCACTGATCACATGGCTCATCATGCACTGATCACGTGTTTATCAGGCAATGATCAGTGACTGACAGGCGCTGATCATGGGACTGTGCACGCACTGATCACGTGGCTATCATGCACTGATCACGTGACTGCGCATGCACTGATGACGTGGCTGTTCGGGCACTGATCACGTGTTTATCAGGCAGTGATCAGTGACTGACAGGCGCTGATCAGGGGACTGTGCACGCACTGATCAGGTGGCTGATCAGGAACTGACCACCTGACCGCGCATGCAGTGATCACGTGGCTGGTCGTTCACTGATCACGTGTTTATCATACGGTGATCACGTGACTGAGGCGCTGATCACGTGACTGTGCCGTCAGTGATCACGTGGCTGAGCAGGCACTGATATCGTGACTGAGCATGCACTGATCATGTGCCGGGAGCCGGGGAGGCATTCCACTCTGGACAAAGGTCATGAGGAAGGAGGCTCGGCATACGCAAATGCGGGATCGAGCCTCAGGAGTCCACCCGGATGTTCTCGAGCATCTCCCCCCAAAAAAACCGGAGTCTGCCTACTGTATTGCTTTGTGCTCTCACCTCTGATTTCACTGGGGGCTGTCCCCCACCACCATCTCGCTCTCTCTGTCAAAGAGTTAACTTACAGCTCCAATTCATAAAGTTCCTTGTCATTCTTCCCTTTAACTTCCAGCTGAGTCTCCATCTGGAGCGCGGAACCCACCACGCTTACTAATTATGCCTGGGCTGCTAAGACCCACTCGAGAAGGTGTCTAGGGTGAGGCACCTTTCGCTATTCGAGAGGGCGCCTGCGGCCTACGTAAGTGGTGCAAACTTCTTGTCTTGAAGTTTGATTGGTCTTCCGCGTAAACCAAGCTACTCAGTCTCTTTTCTCCACCGAATTTTCCTACTGAGCTCTCCTCATACTATTATTCTTGACATCTCTGATTAGCATATAAATAGTCGCCTAGGCCATCTCTCCTTCGAATACCCTGGATCAGTTGGGGCTGGTCCCCGGCAGGTGGCGACCGAACAGGGACCTCAGGAGGCAATACTCAAAGAGCTGAGCAGACACGAACCACGCAATCAGCAGGCAATAAGCATGGAGCTCAGCAGTGACGAATCATGCTGCTCAACTGGCAATAATCAAGCACGTGACCAGGCAGGAATCACGCAGCTCAGCTGGCAATTGTCAAGCAGATGAGCCGACAGGAATCACGCAGCTCAGCTGGCAATTGTCATGCAGATGAGCCGGCAGGAATCACGCAGCTCAGCAGGCCCTGATCACGTGACTCTGCAGGCACTGATCACGTGGCTGATCAAGTCCAGATCACGTGACTGAGCATGCACTGATCACGTGGCTATCATGCACTGATGACGTGACTGCGCACACTGATGACGTGGCTGATCGGGCACTGATCACATGGCTCATCATGCACTGATCACGTGTTTATCAGGCAATGATCAGTGACTGACAGGCGCTGATCATGGGACTGTGCACGCACTGATCACGTGGCTATCATGCACTGATCACGTGACTGCGCATGCACTGATGACGTGGCTGTTCGGGCACTGATCACGTGTTTATCAGGCAGTGATCAGTGACTGACAGGCGCTGATCAGGGGACTGTGCACGCACTGATCAGGTGGCTGATCAGGAACTGACCACCTGACCGCGCATGCAGTGATCACGTGGCTGGTCGTTCACTGATCACGTGTTTATCATACGGTGATCACGTGACTGAGAGGCGCTGATCACGTGACTGTGCCGTCAGTGATCACGTGGCTGAGCAGGCACTGATATCGTGACTGAGCATGCACTGATCATGTGCCGGGAGCCGGGGAGGCATTCCACTCTGGACAAAGGTCATGAGGAAGGAGGCTCGGCATACGCAAATGCGGGATCGAGCCTCAGGAGTCCACCCGGATGTTCTCGAGCATCTCCCCCCCAAAAAAACCGGAGTCTGCCTACTGTATTGCTTTGTGCTCTCACCTCTGATTTCACTGGGGGCTGTCCCCCACCACCATCTCGCTCTCTCTGTCAAAGAGTTAACTTACAGCTCCAATTCATAAAGTTCCTTGTCATTCTTCCCTTTAACTTCCAGCTGAGTCTCCATCTGGAGCGCGGAACCCACCACGCTTACTAATTATGCCTGGGCTGCTAAGACCCACTCGAGAAGGTGTCTAGGGTGAGGCACCTTTCGCTATTCGAGAGGGCGCCTGCGGCCTACGTAAGTGGTGCAAACTTCTTGTCTTGAAGTTTGATTGGTCTTCCGCGTAAACCAAGCTACTCAGTCTCTTTTCTCCACCGAATTTTCCTACTGAGCTCTCCTCATACTATTATTCTTGACATCTCTGATTAGCATATAAATAGTCGCCTAGGCCATCTCTCCTTCGAATACCCTGGATCAGTTGGGGCTGGTCCCCGGCAGGTGGCGACCGAACAGGGACCTCAGGAGGCAATACTCAAAGAGCTGAGCAGACACGAACCACGCAATCAGCAGGCAATAAGCATGGAGCTCAGCAGTGACGAATCATGCTGCTCAACTGGCAATAATCAAGCACGTGACCAGGCAGGAATCACGCAGCTCAGCTGGCAATTGTCAAGCAGATGAGCCGACAGGAATCACGCAGCTCAGCTGGCAATTGTCATGCAGATGAGCCGGCAGGAATCACGCAGCTCAGCAGGCCCTGATCACGTGACTCTGCAGGCACTGATCACGTGGCTGATCAAGTCCAGATCACGTGACTGAGCATGCTCTGATCACGTGGCTGATCGGGCACTGATCACATGGCTCATCATGCACTGATCACGTGTTTATCAGGCAATGATCAGTGACTGACAGGCGCTGATCATGGGACTGTGCACGCACTGATCACGTGGCTATCATGCACTGATCACGTGACTGCGCATGCACTGATGACGTGGCTGTTCGGGCACTGATCACGTGTTTATCAGGCAGTGATCAGTGACTGACAGGCGCTGATCAGGGGACTGTGCACGCACTGATCAGGTGGCTGATCAGGAACTGACCACCTGACCGCGCATGCAGTGATCACGTGGCTGGTCGTTCACTGATCACGTGTTTATCATACGGTGATCACGTGACTGAGAGGCGCTGATCACGTGACTGTGCCGTCAGTGATCACGTGGCTGAGCAGGCACTGATATCGTGACTGAGCATGCACTGATCATGTGCCGGGAGCCGGGGAGGCATTCCACTCTGGACAAAGGTCATGAGGAAGGAGGCTCGGCATACGCAAATGCGGGATCGAGCCTCAGGAGTCCACCCGGATATTCTCGAGCATCTCCCCCCAAAAAAACCGGAGTCTGCCTACTGTATTGCTTTGTGCTCTCACCTCTGATTTCACTGGGGGCTGTCCCCCACCACCATCTCGCTCTCTCTGTCAAAGAGTTAACTTACAGCTCCAATTCATAAAGTTCCTTGTCATTCTTCCCTTTAACTTCCAGCTGAGTCTCCATCTGGAGCGCGGAACCCACCACGCTTACTAATTATGCCTGGGCTGCTAAGACCCACTCGAGAAGGTGTCTAGGGTGAGGCACCTTTCGCTATTCGAGAGGGCGCCTGCGGCCTACGTAAGTGGTGCAAACTTCTTGTCTTGAAGTTTGATTGGTCTTCCGCGTAAACCAAGCTACTCAGTCTCTTTTCTCCACCGAATTTTCCTACTGAGCTCTCCTCATACTATTATTCTTGACATCTCTGATTAGCATATAAATAGTCGCCTAGGCCATCTCTCCTTCGAATACCCTGGATCAGTTGGGGCTGGTCCCCGGCAGGTGGCGACCGAACAGGGACCTCAGGAGGCAATACTCAAAGAGCTGAGCAGACACGAACCACGCAATCAGCAGGCAATAAGCATGGAGCTCAGCAGTGACGAATCATGCTGCTCAACTGGCAATAATCAAGCACGTGACCAGGCAGGAATCACGCAGCTCAGCTGGCAATTGTCAAGCAGATGAGCCGACAGGAATCACGCAGCTCACCTGGCAATTGTCATGCAGATGAGCCGGCAGGAATCACGCAGCTCAGCAGGCCCTTATCACGTGACTCTGCAGGCACTGATCACGTGGCTGATCAAGTACAGATCACGTGACTGAGCATGCACTGATCACGTGGCTATCATGCACTGATGACGTGACTGCGCATGCACTGATGACGTGGCTGATCGGGCACTGATCACATGGCTCATCATGCACTGATCACGTGTTTATCAGGCAATGATCAGTGACTGACAGGCGCTGATCATGGGACAGTGCACGCACTGATCACGTGGCTATCATGCACTGATCACGTGACTGCGCATGCACTGATGACGTGGCTGTTCGGGCACTGATCACGTGTTTATCAGGCAGTGATCAGTGACTGACAGGCGCTGATCAGGGGACTGTGCACGCACTGATCAGGTGGCTGATCAGGAACTGACCACCCGACTGCGCATGCAGTGATCACGTGGCTGGTCGCTCACTGATCACGTGTTTATCATACGGTGATCACGTGATTGAGAGGCGCTGATCACGTGACTGTGCCGTCAGTGATCACGTGGCTGAGCAGGCACTGATATCGTGACTGAGCATGCACTGATCATGTGCCGGGAGCCGGGGAGGCATTCCACTCTGGACAAAGGTCATGAGGAAGGAGGCTCGGCATACGCAAATGCGGGATCGAGCCTCAGGAGTCCACCCGGATATTCTCGAGCATCTCTCCCCCCAAAAAAACTGGAGTCTGCCTACTGTATTGCTTTGTGCTCTCACCTCTGATTTCACTGGGGGCTGTCCCCCACCACCATCTCGCTCTCTCTGTCAAAGAGTTAACTTACAGCTCCAATTCATAAAGTTCCTTGTCATTCTTCCCTTTAACTTCCAGCTGAGTCTCCATCTGGAGCGCGGAACCCACCACGCTTACTAATTATGCCTGGGCTGCTAAGACCCACTCGAGAAGCTGTCTAGGGTGAGGCACCTTTCGCTATTCGAGAGGGCGCCTGCGGCCCACGTAAGTGGTGCAAACTTCTTGTCTTGAAGTTTGATTGGTCTTCCGCGTAAACCAAGCTACTCAGTCTCTTTTCTCCACCGAATTTTCCTACTGAGCTCTCCTCATACTATTATTCTTGACATCTCTGATTAGCATACAAATAGTCGCCTAGGCCATCTCTCCTTCGAATACCCTGGATCAGTTGGGGCTGGTCCCCGGCAGGTGGCGACCGAACAGGGACCTCAGGAGGCAATACTCAAAGAGCTGAGCAGACACGAACCACGCAATCAGCAGGCAATAAGCATGGAGCTCAGCAGTGACGAACCATGCTGCTCAACTGGCAATAATCAAGCACGTGACCAGGCAGGAATCACGCAGCTCAGCTGGCAATTGTCAAGCAGATGAGCCGACAGGAATCACGCAGCTCAGCTGGCAATTGTCATGCAGATGAGCCGGCAGGAATCACGCAGCTCAGCAGGCCCTGATCACGTGACTCTGCAGGCACTGATCACGTGGCTGATCAAGTCCAGATCACGTGACTGAGCATGCACTGATCACGTGGCTATCATGCACTGATGACGTGACCGCGCATGCACTGATGACGTGGCTGATCGGGCACTGATCACATGGCTCATCATGCACTGATCACGTGTTTATCAGGCAATGATCAGTGACTGACAGGCGCTGATCATGGGACTGTGCACGCACTGGTCACGTGGCTATCATGCACTGATCACGTGACTGCGCATGCACTGATGACGTGGCTGTTCGGGCACTGATCACGTGTTTATCAGGCAGTGACCAGTGACTGACAGGCGCTGATCAGGGGACTGTGCACGCACTGATCAGGTGGATGATCAGGAACTGACCACCTGACCGCGCATGCAGTGATCACGTGGCTGGTCGTTCACTGATCACGTGTTTATCATACGGTGATCACGTGACTGAGAGGCGCTGATCACGTGACTGTGCCGTCAGTGATCACGTGGCTGAGCAGGCACTGAGATCGTGACTGAGCATGCACTGATCATGTGCCGGGAGCCGGGGAGGCATTCCACTCTGGACAAAGGTCATGAGGAAGGAGGCTCGGCATACGCAAATGCGGGATCGAGCCTCAGGAGTCCACCCGGATGTTCTCGAGCATCTCCCCCCCAAAAAAACCGGAGTCTGCCTACTGTATTGCTTTGTGCTCTCACCTCTGATTTCACTGGGGGCTGTCCCCCACCACCATCTCGCTCTCTCTGTCAAAGAGTTAACTTAGAGCTCCAATTCATAAAGTTCCTTGTCGTTCTTCCCTTTAACTTCCAGCTGAGTCTCCATCTGGAGCGCGGAACCCACCACGCTTACGAATTATGCCTGGGCTGCTAAGACCCACTCGAGAAGGTGTCTGAGGCACCTTTCGCTATTCGAGAGCGCCTGCGGCCTACGTAAGTGGTGCAAACTTCTTGTCTTGAAGTTTGATTGGTCTTCCGCGTAAACCAAGCTACTCAGTCTCTTTTCTCCACCGAATTTTCCTACTGAGCTCTCCTCATACTATTATTCTTGACATCTCTGATTAGCATATAAATAGTCGCCTAGGCCATCTCTCCTTCGAATACCCTGGATCAGTTGGGGCTGGTCCCCGGCAGGTGGCGACCGAACAGGGACCTCAGGAGGCAATACTCAAAGAGCTGAGCAGACACGAACCACGCAATCAGCAGGCAATAAGCATGGAGCTCAGCAGTGACGAATCATGCTGCTCAACTGGCAATAATCAAGCACGTGACCAGGCAGGAATCACGCAGCTCAGCTGGCAATTGTCAAGCATATGAGCCGACAGGAATCACGCAGCTCAGCTGGCAATTGTCATGCAGATGAGCCGGCAGGAATCACGCAGCTCAGCAGGCCCTGATCACGTGACTCTGCAGGCACTGATCACGTGGCTGATCAAGTCCAGACGATGACTGACTGGGCACTGATCACGTGGCTATCATGCACTGATCACGTGATCGCGCATGCACTGATGACGTGGCTGTTCGGGCACTGATCACGTGCTTATCAGGCAGTGATCAGTGACTGACAGGCGCTGATCAGGGAGGCACGCACTGATCAGGTGGCTGATCAGGAACTGACCACCTCACCGCGCATGCAGTGATCACGTGGCTGGTCGCTCACTGATCACGTGTTTATCATACGGTGATCACGTGACTGAGAGGCGCTGATCACGTGACTGTGCCGTCAGTGATCACGTGGCTGAGCAGGCACTGAGATCGTGACTGAGCATGCACTGATCATGTGCCGGGAGCCGGGGAGGCCTTCCACTCTGGACAAAGGTCATGAGGAAGGAGGCTCGGCATACGCAAATGCGGGATCGAGCCTCAGGAGTCCACCCGGATGTTCTCGAGCATCTCCCCCCCCAAAAAAAACGGAGTCTGCCTACTGTATTGCTTTGTGCTCTCACCTCTGATTTCACTGGGGGCTGTCCCCCACCACCATCTCGCTCTCTCTGTCAAAGAGTTAACTTACAGCTCCAATTCATAAAGTTCCTTGTCATTCTTCCCTTTAACTTCCAGCTGAGTCTCCATCTGGAGCGCGGAACCCACCACGCTTACTAATTATGCCTGGGCTGCTAAGACCCACTCGAGAAGGTGTCTAGGGTGAGGCACCTTTCGCTATTCGAGAGGCGCCTGCGGCCTCGTGAAGTGGTGCAAACTTCTTGTCTTGAAGTTTGATTGGTCTTCCGTGTAAACCAAGCTACTCAGTCTCTTTTCTCCACCGAATTTTCCTACTGAGCTCTCCTCATACTATTATTCTTGACATCTCTGATTAGCATATAAATAGTCGCCTAGGCCATCTCTCCTTCGAATACCCTGGATCAGTTGGGGCTGGTCCCCGGCAGGTGGCGACCGAACAGGGACCTCAGGAGGCAATACTCAAAGAGCTGAGCACACGAACCACGCAATCAGCAGGCAATAAGCATGGAGCTCAGCAGTGACGAATCATGCTGCCCAACTGGCAATAATCAAGCACGTGACCAGGCAGGAATCACGCAGCTCAGCTGGCAATTGTCAAGCAGATGAGCCGACAGGAATCACGCAGCTCAGCTGGCAATTGTCATAGATGAGCCGGCAGGAATCACGCAGCTCAGCAGGCCCTGATCACGTGACCGCAGGCACTGATCACGTGGCTGATCAAGTCCAGATCACGTGACTGAGCATGCACTGATCACGTGGCATCATGCACTGATCACGTGACTGCGCATGCACTGGCGATGCATGTTCGGGCACTGATCACGTGTTGATCAGGCAGTGATCATGCACTGACAGGCGCCTATCTACTGGGACTGTGCACGCACTGATCAGGTGGCTGAATGGTCAGGAACTGACCACCTGACCGCGCATGCAGTGATCACGTGGCTGGTCGTTCACTGACCACGTGTTTATCATACGGTGATCACGTGACTGAGAGGCGCTGATCACGTGACTGTGCCGCCAGATCACGTGGCTGAGCAGGCACTGATCATCGTGACTGAGCATGCACTGATCATGCCGGGAGCCGGGAGGCATTCCACTCGGACTGCAGGCACATGAGGAAGAGGCCTGCATACGCAAATGCGGGATCAGGCCTCAGGAGTCCACCCCTGATGTTCTCACATCTCCCCCCCCAAAAAAACCGGAGTCTGCCTACTGTATTGCTTTGTGCTCTCACCTCTGATTTCACTGGGGCTGTCCCCCACCACCATCTCGCTCTCTCACAAGAGGCAACTTACAGCTCCAATTCATAA